>NC_090450.1:344654938-344732438 GCF_031143425.1 Pleurodeles waltl | reverse complement strand
TTTCCAGGTCTGGAGGAAACTGGGGTCACATGTCAAAGGCGGCCGACCCTAAAGCCGCTGGCCTCAGCATGCAGATTCCCTAGCCATCCTGATGGAGGAGGTAATAACTTAACTACCTCCAGAACAGGTATGGTTTCCTGACCAGAGTACTGGCTCACCTGCAGGGGTCAGAAACTCCTCTGCAGTGGCAGGCTAGAGGATACCAGTCAGCCGGCACAATAGAAGATTAGTAGGTTTCAGGGGGCACCTCTAAGGTGCCCTATGGGTGCATGACAGTCAATACTGGCATCAGTATGGATTTGTTAGGACGAGGTGTTTGAAAAACACCATTGGTTTCATTGAGGCCATTATGTAGAAAGGTAACTCAACCAGTGCCAAATACATACCATACGATGGCTTCCAGATTCACTTGCAACATCTAGTAATAGAACTAGACATCACAGATGAATATCTTCACATAAGTCCTCACATAAAATATAATGCACCCTGCCAAGGCCTGCTGTAAGGACAACTTACGTCTATTGTAAGCAGTGACTTTGGCATAGCACACAGTCTGTCTTATTGTCACACTTGGTTGGCACCATGTCACTCAGCCTGTAATGGCAGCCTGAATGCAATTTGTATGGGGTCCCTTTAACTACAAGACATATGATTTTGAATCACTGACCCACGCCTTGCAAAACCTGTGGACTTGCCTTGCTGCTGTGACCATGGGGAAAAAAGGAGGGAAAGATATTTGCCATTAATTCTATTTCTCTCCCAGGGGTATACTCAACGCCATAACCCATTAACCGTTCTAGCAATGCACATGGATGCAAAAAACGTATGTTTTTTTACAAATAATCTAACAATATATTTAAATTCAACAATTGTAAGCCTATAAACAAGTTAAGAGAACCAACTTGTATTTTCATTTAAAAACATGGAGCGGAACAATCCCATCAGGAGCACCCCACCTTCCTGCTGCCTTGTTGCACCCCTACCCCACTAACAGCCAGGCCTACCTCTCACAAAGGGACCAGATGTACCCCTACATAAGCGCATGTGGTCCTTGAAGGTGGCAATCCTCCAAGCACTTCAAGGACAGCCCCAACCAATTCAACTCACTCCCACTGAGACACCCTGAGCACACAGTGAACAGGGACAAAGGGTGTTGAAGACCAGACCACAGTGGAGTAAGCCCAGCCTTACAGGTACACAAGAGTCTGCTTTCCCTCATCTCCCTTCCTCCCACTGTTGCCTCTGGACCAGAAGCACCACCCTCGGAGAGACGACCACCCCTGAACTCTTCACAGGGACCACTTGAGGGCCCAACCAGCCACTTACCCTGAACTATGCAGACCTGCCCAACCCTGAATTGGGAGATCTCCCCCCATCTGGACACTCAACGGTCCGTCACCAATGTCAACAGATTTAGGCCATCAAACTAGCTAGAGAGCCGATCTGGGCTCCCTCACCAACACCGCCGGTCCACTTGTCATGGGGAGACTCACATCCCACTCAGTCACAGAACCACCCGGAAAAATTAGATTCCATCCTACATACAATCAAAACCTCCCGCTCTTCCTTGGAAATCCGAATAGAAGAGCTTTGTGGGGAGTTCAGTCTCCATCGTGATGATCAATGGAGGCTAGCCACCAGCGTCATGGACTGCAGGAAGCTGGCTCTTTATACAGTATATCAAACGGGATATACTGTACAAAGAGTCCAAGGGTTCCCTTACCAGTGGGCAGGAGCTTGTTCTAGCATTCCCAAGGAGCTCATTTTAGGAGATAGTGTGGTCGAGCGCCTTAGGCTTAACTGAGAGGAGTGTTAAGAAATTCTTCAAATAAAAACAGTGTCAATTGATGCATACGACTTCATAAAGGAGAGTGATACCAATTAACAAAAATAAGTATCTTTAGGCACCAGAATCAATACAATCAGTGAAGTACGTTGTGCAACAAAAATGATTACAGTTTTAAGAGTCGACAGTTCAATTTTCTGAAGCTGTACAGTTATCCTATGGAGGGAAAAAAAAAATACAGCTAACAGGCACTTGGTGATCTACAGAACCAATCTTCCAGACTTAAGGCGATTATGGGCCCAGGTCCTAAGCTAAACCAATAGGTCACCTCAGGAAGCACTCAAGTGGCCGGATGGAGAGGTCTAGTTCAGTTTCAGGTGCCCCGTTAAGTCAATGGGGATTGGCCCAGTCGGAAAGGCACTGCAGTCAGACTGAAGGTCCAATCAGAGTAAACCAACAAGAGGGTTCAAATCTTGAGATGCTTGGGGCCATGGGGACACCTTCAGTCTGCTTCTCCTGAGGTCAGGATGGCTGGGCGCAGACTGTTCTTAGGCATCAGGATTTAGTCTCTGAAGTGGTCATGGCAGAGGAGCCTGCAGAAAGAGGCTGCAGTCATGTACTGGGGGACAAGTCTGACTAAGCCAACAAGCTGGCTCTGACCCCATGAGGCAGGTAGACAAGGTGAAACCCTTCGTTCTCTTCTCAGGCTGGTAGGGATGGGTTCAGAGGTGGCATGAGCCATATGGTCTTTGTCTTCAGCTCAAGAGCGGATGCAGAGAGGACCTGCACAAAGATGCTGCAGGCGCCAGGGTGAAGGTTGCAGTAGGGAAACCCAAAATGGACTTATTTCTGGAGAGCCTGGGGACCATGCTGGCACCGTTGGACCACTTCAACTTGGGCTAGGGGGTATGGGTGCAGTGGTGCTGTCTAAAGTGGGGATTTGGCAGTCCACAGCCCTCTCCATTCTCTTGGGGGGTGAATGCAGGATGTAGGGAAGCAGCTTCACTAGCCAACTGGAGTTCCCTGTGCTGAAGGCTTGCAGTCTTCCTGGGATTTTGGAATTTAAAGGAGCAGGAGGACAATGTGTCTCTCGCAATTGCTCATGTCAGCAGGCAGGCTGGCAGGGTTGGCGCCAAGTCAATCACTGGTCTTCAATTCTTGCATTTTGTGTCTCTGAAGTGTCCTTCAGGTCAGTTGGATCCGATTTCCTGGTGCCATGGACTCCCCTAAATACATAATTTATGGGTGTTTAGGGGAGCGGCTAATGGGCTGCTTACCACTGGGGTCACCATGCTCCGTATATGAACACTTCCTCTGGGAAGAGGGCATAACTGTTCCAGAGTTCCTAGTTCTGCTACCCAAGATGGCAGACTTTCAAAACTTCAGTCCACATCAGGCAGCTCACCTTTGGGGTTTGCCTGACCTGAGGGGTGAACACACCTCCCGGATCTGCACACCAAGAGCGGTAGGCTTCTTTGAAGCCTACAGCCTGGGACTGCTGCTTCGCATGTCAACCTGTTAGGGTGGGGTGTGTCAACACCTCACCCACAGTTGGCCTCATCTCGAAAGTCTCGAGAACAAAGACTCTCCTCCTAAGTTGGGCCCGAATCTCGTTTGGTGGTGGCAGGCTGGCTAAAACTAGTCAGTCGCCAAATGGGTAGTTAGTAAGTTTTCAGATGCACCTCTAAGGTGACTTCTGGGTGCATGTATTAATAAATCCATCACTGATCATTTATTAATGTGAGATGTTTGAAACCAAACATCCCTATTTTCAGTGAAGCCATCATGTAGCTGGGGAACTTGCAGATACGTCCTCACATGTAATATAATACACACTGCAATAGGGCTGTAAGGCCTGCTACAGGGGTGACTTACATATATAGCACACAGTGTTAGGGGGCATGGGCCACAGGTTGTGTGCCATGTTGTATTTACTTTTAGCTAAACCAAGATACATAGCCTGCAATGGCAGTCTGAATGTGCTTTTTAAGGGGTCCCTGAGGGTGGCACAAAGCATTAGTCAGACCTTGGGGACCCTCTCTGGTATTCATGCCCTAGGTACTATATGTAGGAAGCTGGCTCTGTATATACTTTACTAAAATGAGGTATAGTGTGCAGACTCCAGGGGTTCCCCAGAGGCTTTAACTGATTCAGTGCAGGCGTCGGCCATGCGGTTAAAAAAAATAAAATAAAATCCTCTGGAAAATCGGAACATCTTCCGTGTCTCCTCCACAGCCCCTTTGTGAGGTCAGAACGTTGCGATATTTAAAATGTCACTTGCCCAGTGGACATTTGTTCGTGGCATACACGTAGTGCTGCAGATTCACATGCTATGCATTGCTTCCACCATCTAGTGGCGTGCTCTTACTGTTACAAGTTGTTTTTCTTCGAAGAAGTCTTTTCAGAGTCACGGGAACGAGTGGGGACTCCTCTCAGTCATACTGCGCATAGGCAGAGACTCCATTGTTAGATTGTTTTCCTGCAAAAGGGTGTAGGAAGGAGTGATAGAGTGTAAAAATAAATGTTGTATAAAAATAGTAAGAAAAATATGTCCATGTAAATGCATATGTACAAATAAGAAAAAACAATGATTACAGGCTTCTGGGGAGGAGGGAGGGTTCATGTGAATCTGCAGTACTACATGCCATGAACATATGTACACTGTGTAAGTGACATTTTCCGTTCGATGGCATGTGTAGCTGCAGATACACATGCTATGCATAGACCACAAAGCAGTTCATCTCTCCCAAAAAATGCGGAGGCTAGCCTGCAGGAGTTGGAGTTTTTGAAATAATGTTCTCAAGACAGCTTGGCCAACACTGGCCTGTTGCTTTGAAAATACACCTACACAATAATGCTTTCTAAATCTATGTGGTGTAGACCATGTGGCAGCTTTGCCTATGCCATTAGTATGTTTCCTAAAAACACCATAGAGGCACCTTCTTTCCCAATGGAATGAGCTTTGGGTATGATTAAAAGTTGTTGTTTTGCCTTAATGTAACATGTTTGAATACATTTAACAATCCATCTAGCTAATCCTTGTGATAGCTTTTTGTTGCCTTCCAACAGCCACATAAAGGTAATCCTGTTTAGATTTTCTAAATTTTGATTCTATCCACCAAATACATTAGAGCTCTTTTAAGGTCAAGAGTGCGACGGCCTCTTTCTGCGGCTGAATCTGGCTGAGGGAAGAACAGTGGCAATTCCACTGTTTGGTTTATGTGAAAAGGTGATACAACCTTATGCAGAAATTTTGGATTAGTTCTAAGTAAGACTATGTTTCTGTACTTGGAAAAAAAAAAGGGGTTCCTTAAGAGTGAATGCCTGTATTTCACCAACTCTTCTTAATGAAGTAATCGCTACTAGGAAAGCAACTTTCCAGGTTAGAAATAGAATCTCACAGCAATGCATGGGTTCAAAAGGTGGGTCAATTAGTTTTGGGAGTACAACATTCAGATTCCAAGCAGGAAACGGTGGTGTTCTAGACGCAATAATATGTTTTAGTCCTTCCATGAAGGCTTTGATAACTGGCACTCTGAATAGAGAGGTATGTTGTATGGTCTGCAAATATGCTGATATGGCAGTAAGATGAATTTTAATAGATGACAAAGCTGAATTTGACTTCTGTAAGTTAATTAGGTAGCATACAATATCTTGTATTGATGCTGTAAATGTGTCAGTATTTTTAGACTGACAGTAATAAACAAATCCTTTCCATTTGTTAGCATAGCATTGTCTAGTTGAAGGTTTGTGTGATTGTTTGAGAACTTCTATGCATGCTAATGGAAGTTTCAAGTACCCAAATTCTATGACTTCAGGAGCCAAATCGCCAAGTTGAGAGCACTGGAATTTGGATGTCTGATTTGTCCCTTGTTTTTTGTCCGCAAATCTGGTCTGTTTTGGAAGTTTGTAGTGAGGTACTACTGACAGGTCTAGGAGCGTTGCATACCAATGTTGTGCCAACGTGGGGGCTATGAGAATCATGGTGAGAGATGTTTGACAGTCTGCTGACCAGAAATGGAAGTAGTGGGAGAGGGGGGAAAAGCGTAAGCAAATATCTCTGACCAGTTGATCCATACAACATGGTCCTTGGATAGAGGGTGTGGGTGTCTGGATGTGAAATTTTTGGCATTCTGGCATTTTCACTTGTTGCAAATAGGTCTATTTCTGGTGTTCCCCCCTTTTGAAAGTACTGATGAAGTACTGGAGAGTGAATTTCCCATTCATGTATCTGTTGGTGTGTTCTGCTTAGGAGATCCGCTAGCTGATTGTGTATTCCTTGGATGTATTCTGCTAGTAGATGAACGTGACTGAATTGCCCATTTCCATATTGTTTGGGCTAGAAAGGACAGTTGAGATGAATGTGTCCCGCCTTGTTTCTTTAGATAATACATGGTCGTCATATTGTCTGTTTTTATCAAGACAGTCTTGTGTTTGAGAAGTGGTTGAAACGCTGTTAGGGCAAGAAACAGCTAATAATTCTAAATAGTTTGAGATAATTTAGCTGATTTTAATACCATTCCCCTTGAATGTTAAGATTGTTGAGATGAGCTCCCCAACCTATCATTGATGAATCGGTTATTGCGGTCTGAGGCACAGGGTCTTGAAATGACCAATCCTTCTTTAAATTGCTAAGATTCCATCATTGAAGGGACTTGTGCGTTTGGCGGTGTAACAATAGATCCTGCAATTGACCCTGTGCTTGCGACCATTGCTGTGAGAGGCACTGTTGTAGTTCTCATGTTTAGTCTTGCATGCAGTACTATTGCTATGCAGGAAGGCATCATTCCCAATAGTTTCATGATAAATCTTAGTGTACTGTTGATTTGGCTGTATTTCTGGTATGAGATTTTGGAAAACTTGTATCCTTTGTGTATTTGGATAGGCTAAGGCTTTTTTGCGTATTGAGAATAGCACAGTTAAAGTTGTACCTATGCTGGCTGAAGCTAGAATTTTTGGTAATTGAGAGTGAACCCTAATGTATGTAGAGTTTCTTTTGTGTATGGAGTGTTTTGTTGGCATTGTATAAAATTGCTTGATTTTATTAACCAATCGTCTAGATAAGGAAAGACATACGTGTTGTATTCTTAGGTAAGCTGCTACTACCGCTAGACATTTTCTGAATACTCTCGAACACTACCACTAACACCTTATCTAAACTGCCAGCTCATAAATGCTCGATCAGTCAAAAAACGACCACCACATCTACGACCTGCGCACAGACACACAACCTGACTTACTATTCATTACGGAATCCTGGTTGGGAGATGACATGGTTCCAGTGTTGCACGAAGCCCTTCCTCCGGGCTATCAAACCATCACACAAAACCGTATAGGCAAGAGAGGAGGTGGACTAGCTATAATATTCAAACAGGCAATAAACCTCAGTAAAACAGACAACATTTCCATACAAGGTTGTGAAGCCCTCCTTACCAGATGCCACCCTACTCCAACTTCCTCCTGTAACTTTCTCCTCCTTTACAGACCTCCACCTAACAACTCCACTTTCCCTGATGCTTTTCTTGACACAGTCTCAAATCTTATAACACTATACTCCAATCTATGCATTCTTGGGGATCTAAACATTTGGTTTGACAAACCCAATATGCCCCATCCAAAAGCTATCACCACTGGCCTACTCACATTGAACCTACATCAGATTGTACGCAATCCCACACACATCGCTGGTCACATCCTAGATGTCATTTTTGCTAAGCCTGAACTCTTTACTATTCATAGCATCACACCAACCACCTGGTCAGACCACCATATGATAACTTTCCGACATACAACTCCACAAATCAACACACCCCACAACTACTTACATACATACACCTATCGACCATGGAGAAAACTCAATTTGGATGACTTAGAAACACAACTAACAGTCAACACAGATCTAGATACAATTAATTCTGTACCAAAACTTTATGAGTGACTACAGGAAGCTTTTGATGTCCTAATACCACTCAGAAAAACTAAACACAACAAAGGAAAACCAACACCTTGGAGAAACACAGAACTTAAAAAGATAAAAGCAACAAATCAGAAAGTTGCAGCGGACCTGGCTCAAAACAAACAGTCGATACAAACTGTAGCTACACAAACATAACAGGATATACAAATCATCAATCAAAAAAGCTAAAAAAAGATACTACTCAGACAGAATTCAAAATGCTCAATCTACAACCAAGGAATTTTATAAAATTCTCAATGAATTTCGAAAACCTACATGCATGGAAGAAGTCATCCCACCACTCAAGAGTTCACAAACAAATTGGCAACTCACTACACAACCAAGGCAGATACATTGGACTCCTATTTAAAACAGAAGAAAACCATCAGCACCAACCCCTTTACTAAAATACCCTTTAAGAATAAACCATCCCAACCTCTGCAGTCCTTCAAACAAATATCCCAGGATGAATTTATGGATTTGGTCAAAGCAAGCAGACCTTCTGGTTGCCCTTCTGACCCTTGCCCACCACAAATCTTCAAGAACATCCTGCTATCTACTTCTGCTGCCACACCTGTAAGAAGAATCATCAACAACTCTTTAACTTCAGGAACTTTTCCTGCAGACCTGAAAAAGGCATACATACGACCATTATTAAAGAAAACAAACGTATACCCGCAAGACCCCAACAACTACAGACCAATCACAAATGGACCTTTACTGGGCAAACTGATAGAAAGAGCAGCATTTGCCCAAATGTCACAGTTCATTGAAGACAATTCTATACTTTCAGACTTCCAAACTGGATTCCGCCCAGGAAGAAGCACTGAATCAGCACTCATGGCAATCTGGGACGATCTTAAAAGCACAGTCGACCAAAATGGAGTTGCTGCACTACTTCTCTTGGACCTCTCAGCTGCCTTTGATACGGTTGACCATGACACCCTAACTCAAAGACTCCACGAAGCTGGCATACAAGGGATTGCTCTCGACTGGATTACTTCCTATCTCCAAAAAAGAGCGAATATCATCCACTCGCCCGAGTTCTCGTCCGAACCTTACCTCACAAAAGCAGGGGTCCCCCCAAGGATCAATCATCTCACCTTTGCTTTTCAAACATCTACATGATATCTTTACCAGAACTGATCAATGATTTCCATCTCACATGCTACAACTATGCAGATGACACACAAATACTACTTAAATTAGAAGACCCCAAAAAAACATTGAAAACTCACAAATCTTCAGTTGCCTCAGAGCCGTTGATCAGTGGGTGACCTGGAGCCATCTCAAACTAAATACCTCCAAAACAGAAACACTCATATGTAGTGACTGGAAGAATTATGACCCTCTGTGCGTCTGGCCTGACTATCTCGGACCACCTCCTCAATTATCCAAGGAAGTTAAAAACCTAGGAATCACCATGGATTCCAAGCTAACTATGAATGCCAAAGTAGATAAATTAGCACACACAAGCTTCATCACCTTAAAGACTTTACGACGCATCTTCCCCCACCTTGGATTTCCACACAAGGCACAAGCTACTATCTCGCTTGTACTATCCAAACTGGATTATGCCAATAGCCTCTACCATGGATCATCTCTATCTGTTATGAAAAAACTACAACGTATCCAGAATTCCGCAGCCAGGCTACTACTACATATAAAGCCGCAAGCCCACATCTCCCCCGCCTTGAGAGCACTACACTGGTTACCCGTTGCCAGAAGATGCACTTTCAAGCTGCTTTGTATCACCCACAAAGCTATACATGGAACAGGACCGCTTTTTATCAGAAAGAAAATTACCAAATACATCCAAAAAAGAACCCTCCGCTCAAGACTGGCACCCCGCCTTAGACCACCACCATACAAGAAAGACTATAGGTGGTACATCCTTCTCCGTCCAAGCAGCCAAACTATGGAATTCAGTACCCCCAACTATAAGAGCCACAAACAACTATCTTGTCTACAGAAAACTACTCAAGAGTTGGTTCTTTCCTTCATAACCACCTTTTTCAAACAACTATGAACTGCATATGCCTATGTGGATAAATTTTTTTTTTCAGATTATATGTATATTTCTATTTATTTATAGTTTCTTTGGAAAATATGTATTGCTACTGTCATAACAATAAAATACACACACACACTCTTTAAACCTGTCTGACTAAGTATTTTTTAACCATGATTCTAATTATGTATTGTATGTATAAGTTGTTTCTGTGCTTGGCATGTTCGTGGATCATTGCATGGCTCCTGGTTTTTGGGTTGTTATACTGGATATCTATGAATTCCTGCTCTCATCTTATCACACTTATCTACTCATCACTCTTATGTCATGTCTATCAAACTATCCTCCATTCTCACTCTGACTCATCCCAAATCCCTTCTACCACTTTCATCTCCTAAATATCTCTGCCTAAGCTCTTCCCTCCACCTCCACATCTAACTCACCAAACCTCACTCTACCTCTGTAACCTCCCACACAACCCTACTAAATTCTCCTGCATTCATCTCACCCTGCTACTATGCTCTCCCTAACCCTTCCACATACTCTTCCCCCTTCGCTCCTCCCTTTACTCATCCCAAGCCTTTGGGTTGAGTAAATGAAGGATATACTCCCAATTAACACTTCTGGATTTCTTTCCTCCTCCACCCCTCCTTTACTCCAGTCAAAGTAACTAACAAACTCTCATATCCACGGCTCAAATTAACTCATATTAATAATAAAACTGTACTCATTATTAAACAACACTAATCCATCACTAATTCTTGTTGGGTTCCGGAGTAGCGTGCTACTCATCGAAAAGCGCTTCAACGCCTCGTCAAGGGTAGTAAGCGCTATATAAATACGATTACAATACAATACAATTTCACACATCCTGCAGTGGCAGTCTGCATGGTATAATACATGCTGCAACCCTTACGGACCGGACCCTCTTTTGTACCTCTGCCCTAGGTTCCAGGGGAAAATTTACTAGGGACTCACAGGGGTGCTAAAGTCCTTGCACTGGCATGGTGGGCCTGTTAGCAATGACCCAGTGACCTTTCAGTCAAAAAAGCAGCAGTACTAGGGCAAAAAGTGGGGGGTGACCCTGTGTTTAAAAAAAAAAAAAAAAAAAAGGCTCTTTACTACAACCACATCCAGTATTTTATTGCTCTATCTAGTGAGCTTAAAATTATTCATGACCAATGCATCTATTTCTTTAGGAAACCAGCATCAGCATGGGACTGGGCAGAAACCACCTAGAGGGGAGCCTACACCATGCCAAACCCTCAACACCCCTTGACAGAATTCGTCACACCGTAGCCGACGGCTGGGACAAGAGACTGACCCCCCAGGGCAGGACTGGGGAAGGACACAAGGGCCGCCCTCACAGCAGGAACTGTACCAGTCAGTCCTCACTACCACTGGACTCCAGCTCCACCATTAACGAGGATGGGGCGGCTTCAGTCACTGCAGAGCTTTTCTATGGCCGGTCGGTCACATGCAGTTCGCGGAAGGACTGTACACACTACTGCACCATGGTTTGTTGTTCCTGCCTGCTGCCCCCTGGACTCACTCAATTAAAAAAAAAAATCAGAATAATAATCATAAGTGTTATACATGTTTGTTCAAAAGTCAGCATGAGTGCCACACTATTTTTAATCCCCCATGGGCAGGAGTGGACACTGGAAATAGACTATCCCAGCTTGCCGCTCTTCCCCACAGCACACTCAACCGACACCATTTCATGGTGCTGCGTTCCAGTACCAGATTCCTGACACTTAAATAGGCATGCATTAGGCACGCTGTCGCTATGCAGTATACTCCTACATCAAGAGGCAACAGGCACACACTAGCTTCCTGCTGGGAACCCACCTCACTGGTAGTCAACTTCAGTGACTGTACTCCGGTGGCTCTGCAAACAGTGGAGAAATACAATCTATGGCACAACATACTTCACCTATGCACGGGCTGCTTTAATCTGAATTCATTCAGGCACACCCTTTAAACCCAAACCTTGGCCATTAATAAGTAGGGGAGATAGATCTTCGTAGAGGGCATCTTGGAGGGCGACCCCATACTCCTGGGTTGTACAGACACCACAAATACAGAATAGGTGGGGTTTTGGGATGCATTTTCCGGAGTTCTAGCCCAGTGGGTTGGGATCCATTGGATCCTGGGTGGTGACTAGATCTCTCTTGACCAATCTCATCCCCCACTCCAAGGTTCCCACGTGCCAACACTCTGCAATGCCACAGTTTTACTCAGCACTGGTCCTTCCTTGATGCCTGGAAGGCCAACAACCTGCACCTCCATTTATACTCCCACTATTCAGTCTCAAATGACCTATATGTCTGACGTGTACCTATACTAGGAGGCCACCACTGGGGTATCCCCCTAGACAACATCACCCATCCCCATGTCATACACAGATGATCTGCTACTGTACCTTCAGGAAGCAGGAGCAGACACTGGACTGATAACCAGGACCTTCCAGGAATTCAAGGAGGCAGCAGGGCTTCGGGCTAACTGGAGGAAATCCAACATCTTCCCATTTCAGTAGGATGCACCTACCAGGTCATACATCTAGGAAGTAAGCCGCTAACCTGAACAACAGCAGCAGTCCACTATCTTGGCATTCGAGTATACCACTCCCTGCAAGACTTATTTTAAAGTAACTTCAAACACTCATTTACGGCCCCTAGTCTGAAACGTGACTGACAACTGCTGCCGCTCACAGGCAAAATTGGTCTAAAACAATTAATTCTCCCCAGCCTTCTGTATTATTTTTTTTTAAACGTACCAGTATACCCCCCACTGCCAATTTTTCCAGGACCTAGACCAGATGCTTGAACATCTACTTTGGGACAGTACACTACGGCAGGTGGCACTCAGAAACGTGCAACTACTGATGAAACAGGGAGTACTGGCTGCCCCATCCTATTAAAGTCCTATTACCCAGCTGCACACCTCCTGTGAGTAGCACAATGGTGAGCACCCTCCAAATGTTACATGACTGCACCAACTCCTCATCTCTTCATGTTTAGGTGGTCTGGAAATGCCTGACCAGGATCACCCATCTCACAAGACAAGTGAAACCTTACTACCCAGCAATTCCCCTTCAAGGCCTGTTGGGTCGTCTTGGACCATTTACAGATGACCAACTGACTATGTGGCATTACTACTCCTTGGAGACAGTTGTTGATCTCTTCCAGAAAGGCCATCTTGTTCCATTTGACCAATTACGCCAAGATGATAACATACCCCAGGGCCTCTTATTACACAGGCAACGGTATAAGCCCTATAGCACACTATAAACTAGGAGCCATCCAACCAAGCTGTAGTACACCTTACTACACACAACAGCGCTCTATAGAGATATATATTTATCTATATATCTATATACACACACACACACACACACAAGGTCATACGTGAACATACAGTAGCTCCCCTGACATGTGGGAGGAAGATCTGACACTTCCGTTCACAACACTGAATGGGCCAAAGCCCTGCAATCTCCCCAAGAACATCTCCTGTAACACATGCTTCAAAACATTCCGTACATGGTGCTACAGCGGGCATACCTCACATATTCAACCAAATTTTATTTTTCTTTAAGCCCACCAGATGCCAGGCCCAGTCAACTGATCTCCAACATATGCTTTGGACATGCCCTATTATCATAGACTACTGGCACACAATTCATGGTACCCTAGCCACAGTCACTTAACGTTCGTCCCTGAATTCCCAGGAGGCTACTGCCTTAGTTATCTTCGAAAGGAGAAAGAACCATAATGTACGAGCACAATTCACCAACTTCACTGTAAGCCAAGTTTCTTCTTCACCATGCACTGGAAAACCCAATTCCCACCAATGGAGTCCCAATGGCATAAAGCAATTCCTCCTATGGGAAGATGCCTCAAGTATTGCCAATCGGCCAGCAGCCTGCAGAAACACCCAACTGCAGCAGCCTGGGATGCCATGCTTACCCAATTTAGAGAACAGATCCAAGATAAACCTCCCCTTCCCCGTGATTCCCTGTGACAATGTCTTGCCGTCACCATGACCCTTAATATCTCCAGGTTCACACCCCCCCCCAAAAAAAATAAACTCCTGTAAGTCAAGCAACTTTCTTTCCCTCTAATGTTGGGGATGCCGGACAGGCCCTCATAGGCAGGTCCCACCCACTGTTCTTGCTACCTACCACCCATCACCCATTTCACTCTTTCCAATCTCATGCCTTCTCAATCTCACTCATGCTACCCCCTCCCTCGTTATTCCCCTACCCTTGCCATTTTCCCAGTTCTCACTTCAACCGCCACCAGTGGCACTAATCATTCAAACTACACCCACTATTAGAGCACCTGCAATTTATGCATCTTAACCCATGCATTTAAATACTTTCCGCAGTTGCAATCTTCAAGCCATATTGCTCGAACTAATGTACTATATAATCTGAAATGTATATCCAAGAGATAAACTATCTGGATGCTATTCTGTGCAAAAGTGTATCTTTGGACCAGAAGTACTACTGATTTGTTAATGTTGACCTCAAGACCTATTCCTGAGATTGTGTCCAGATATATTTGTAAATGCTTTTGAGTGTTTTAAGGATGGGCCCTAGCAAAGTTCCCTCTTTCTGGGCACGGTTACCCCCATTTTCTGCTTGTTGTCAGTGGGTTTGACCATGTTCACTGGGATCCTGCTAACCATGATCCCAGTGAGAATGCGCTCTCCTTTTTAGCTTTGTAACTTCTACCATTTTCACCCCACATTTGGCATACTGGTGCCCCCATCTAAGTCCCTAGTATATGGTACACAGGTACCAGGGGCATTGGGGTACTAGGAGATCCCTATGGACTGCAGCATGTATTATGCCACCCATGGGGAATGCATGCAAAGTATTCTGCAGGCCTGCCATTGCAGCCTGCGTGGAAGGGGACATGCACCCTTTTTCACCACAGGTCACTGCACCAGGTCACTGTAAATCACCCATATGGCAGGCCCTCCTAGCCCAGAGGGCAGGGTGCAGGTACCAGTGTGAGGGCACCCCTGTATTGGAAGAGGTGCCCCCACGAACGTGAGTGCCATTTTCATGGACGCCACGTTACGGGTGTACTGGACATACGCCACTACCTATGCCCAGCCACATAATGGTAACCCCAAACCTAGGCATCTTTGGTATCAAACATGTCAGAGTCATACCCCAATACTGTTGCCAGTATTGTAAGTATGATTCTGTGCACTCTGGTGGCTCCTTAGAGGACCCTCAGCATTGCTACCACCAGTCCTATAGGGTTTTACTGGCAGCTCAAGCTGCTGCCACCCCTCAGACAGGTGTCTGCCCTCCTGCTGCTTGATCCGATCAAGCTCAGGAAGGCAGAACAAAGGAATTCCTTTAGGAGAGGCAGTTAAGACACTCTTCCCTTTGGAAATAGGTGTGACTGGATTGGGAGGGGTAGCCTCCACAAGCCACTGGTGTGCTTTGAAGAGCACATTTGGTGCCCTCCGTGCATAAACCAGTCCACACCAGTTTAGGTACCACCCCAGTCCCTGCTCAGGCACAAAACTGGACAATGGAAAGGAGAGTGACCACTGCCCTGTCCACCACCACCCCAGGGACGGTGCCTAAAGTGCCTCCAGAAGGTCCCCAGGTTCTGCCATCTTGAATTGAAGGTTGCCAGGGACCTCTGAGAGCATCTGAGTTGCCAAGCCTAGTAGGTGATGTCCGAGCTGCCTCCCGATAGGTGGTCACCTGGCTAGGTGACCAATCCCCTTTCAGGGTCCCTCTTGGGTGGGTTCAGTTTGCAAGATTCCAGCAGGACTCATCTGCAACCTTACCTCGACTTGACCCTCTAGGAACAAACATCCTGTATCCACAAAGAAGACTATTCTTGCAACATTGTTTCCACAGCTACTTCCAGCTTCTGCAACATTGCCCCGGATGTACATCCTCTGAGGGCAGCAAGTCTTCAGCCCGCATGAGAAGGAAGAAGTAATCTCCCTTGGAGTGAAGGAGTCACTCCCCTGCATCCGCAGGCACCTACTGCAACGACGACCAACTGCATGGATCTCCTCTCAGCCTGAGCTGCGTGGATCATGCATCACGGGTGGTGGTCCCGAGTAGCCCTCTTTGCCAGCTGCCAACTTTGGTGGAGGTAAGCCCTTTCCTTACCACGTCTCTTGCAGCTGCTGAGGCTAGTTTGCATCTCCAAGAGATCTTCAGACTACGTGCAGCTCCAGCCCTCAGCACTCCTTCCTGGGACGGACAGCCCTCTGCGTGATTCTCCAGCAGCATGGGACCCTTCTTCTCGGTGCAGCGTGGGCTCCTTCTGCATCTTCTGTGTCCCTGTCCTGTGGGAGCTGCTTTTGCTCCTGTGGTCTGTGTCGCTGAGGGTCCCCTCTGACTTTCCCTCCTGGGCCTTGCTGGCCCCCAGCAGCACCACTTTTCCACTAATCGCAAATTTGACTTTGCCAAGGCTTGTTGGTGAAATTCCTGCACCAATACCAATCTGCAATCTTCCATCCAGCACAGGACATCTTTGTACCTTATGTATCCACCACACACCCAGCCAGCTTCCTACAAAAAAAAAAAGTTCTGGGGAATGACTTCAGACCAAATGGCAGAACTGAACTGAAGAGGTTTGGAGCCCACTACAGATTGTAAAAATGTTTGAAGTTTGTGGATGTGGAAAGAGGTATCTTGTAGGCAGTCTCCTTGTTGTAGCTGGGGATATATTTGGTGCAGGGCTAGGATCCTTAACTTTTACTTCATTATAAATTTGTTGAGATTTAAGTCTGGGAGGGTCTGAATTCTTATTTGGGTCTCATCTTTGGAACCAGAAACTAACAGGAGCAAACGACAAATACTTTCACAGTACGGAACCTCTTCCACTGTATTCTTCAGCATAAATTTGTTGACCTCACTTTACAACATATCTATCTGATAGACTAATAGTTTGGTTGGTGGTAATGAAGTAGGAGGGGTTCTGAGACAGCGATTATCCATTCCGCACATTTGGCTTTGGTTATTTTCGCGACACACTTACACAATTGCTTATACTTCCTCCTACTGGAATAGGCAACAGATCAGGAAGCAGGAAATAGTTTTTCTTGAGAATTTCCTGGAGGCACACCTTGTGGTTGTTGGCAACTTCCTTTTCTTCCAAAACACTTCTTGTAGTGATAGGGCTGCCTTAGTTGTTGCTGCTGCAACCAATGATGTGATTGAACCCTCTGAGGAAAGTTATGCCGGTCCTAAGACCTTATGAATTACTTCCTCTTTTAGGAGGTCAAATACTTTTAAAGTGTCCATATTATACTTCATTCTTGACATAGCCATCTGCATGTGAGCTGAATAATGTGGAGCCTGAGAATGGTAAAATGACAATCTATGTTGCGCTCCCAGTATTGGACGTCAGTCTCAGCTAAGAGTTGCATCTTGTGGAGATGCCATGGCAGGACCCATGTGGTGCGAATACGGATCTATCTGCTGCTACCCAAATGATGAGACTAGCATCTCCTTTTAAGGATTTCTTGGGAGTCTGTTCAGTCTTCCTTGGGGAGTTTGCCAGAGTACTTTTATATGGAGTCCCACAGGGTACTATCTTATCTTCCCAAGGGAACTTGCCACATTCATGATTATTGCAGATGTTCTGCAAAATTCTCGCCAATTAGTTAATCCCTTTATTTGGTGGAGTAGTAGGAGCAACCATTTTTTTTTTTTTTAGCTGCACCTACAATTCATCAATGAGGCATAGGATCACGCCTACACACATTATTTTGTTTGTTTTTTTTTAATTAAGGGAAAGAAAAAAAAAAAAAAAAGGAGAATCCTGAACCAATAGTTGGTACCTTCCTTCTATACAAATCTGTAAGAAATAGACCCATTATAATTATGGCATCCTGTTGTTCAACTTCATAGTCCCTCTCACTAATGAATCATCTAAGGTCGAGAGATTGTCTACCTGAGTGACTCTAGCTGGAGAAGTGTCCGTTAGGGCTGAAGAGTAATTCCTTACAAAAGGCTGTGAGGTAGTTGAAAGCAAATATATCTTATTAAGAGATTGAAACTTTGCTCATCTATCCAATGGTCTTGAAAGAGAAGAGGCAGATCTTTCAGCAGACTGTCTTCTAGATCTAGAGCTAGTTTGATGCCTTCTCAGCTATTTCAGTCTTCTTAGAGGTGATTTGCGTCTGACTGGTGACTGAGTAGAAGTGGCCTCGCTTAACAGTCTTTGATGAGACTGGCCCAGGAGACATTGAGAAGGAATGGGACTGTCTGTGGTTATTTGAGCATGAATATGTTGAAGATTAATCCAAGTCGCGATTACCTGCTCTGCACTCACCTCTTGCAGCCGTCTTCGAGTGATCAAGATTTTGACGTCACAGATGTTAGTCTTAACTACGACTGATGTGACCGTGAAATCTTCAGCGAGGAAGTCTCAACATCGCTGGGAGATGCTTTGCCATCAACCGCATACACAGTGGATGCTTAGACGTCAACCTTGGTGGTTTTGTTGACGGAGGAGGACTCTACATCAACTCTACCGGTCCTTCCATGAAACAAAGGGGGGGGGGGGGGGGCGGGGGAGGATGGATGATTGGTGAGGGACTCTACATTAACATGTGCCTTGACATTGATAGGTTGATAAGACTATGGTCCCTTGACTTCAAATTGTGCCTCAGATTTGGTAGATTAAGTTTTGACTGCTTCTGGAAAGGGGAGGTTGGGCGGGTGGGGGGGGGTTGTTGGAGTGGGAAGAAAGTACCAGCTGGAAGGTTCCTTAACTGTGACATCGATTGGAAACATTATCTCTCCCCCTGATGCCTTCTTGCCGTGGATCTTCTGGAGGAGGGATCCATGAAGTGGGAAGAAAGTACCATGGTGGCGGACTGACCTTCTGCATTGTTTAAGCCAGCCTTCTCCTTTTCTTCTGGTAGTCCACGCAGTCAGATTGTCTTAGTTTTCTTTTGCCGAATATATTTTATTTATTTCTTATAAAAAGTGTGTCTGCGTGAACTAGGATGGTTACCTTCTGGAAGGACAGCTGATAGACGCCGAGTGGATCTGTTTAGGTCACAATTTTTCCACAGGAAGGGCACTTCACAAAAAGCCAAGGCATTTGGACACAAAAAAAATAATTAAAAAAAAAAAAATCACCTTTTTTATTCAGAAAAAAAAATAATAATAAAATTACTTGCAGCCTATTGGCTAATTCGGTCCTTTATTTAGTTTTCCTTTTAAAGAAAGCTTGTCACTCTATGGTAACTTTTTAGCATATTTCTAGTCTGCAATTGTTGTGAGCATAGACAGTTTTTTTGAGTGAGGGATGTATACATGTATAGGCGGGGCTATTCAGTACTTATGACTATTGGTGAAGGTTCTCTGGAAGAGAACTTACCTTTCAGACAAAAAGGTGGGTAGAGCTTGCCAGGAGGAGCAATGAGATTCCCATAACAAATACAAAATGGTGAGTAGAGGCGAAAATAGCTTCACACCACCTAGCTTTTGCCATGCACATCTCACAAATACAATTGAAATATGTTCACAGGGTCTATTTGCACACTGTGGGAAATGGCCAAAGCATAGTCGCCCAGTTGACTATGCTGTAAGCATGTGTAAAGCACATTCATACAAATCAACTGGAGCTGCCAGGCTATCACTCATTACTGGAACATGATACACCCTACACTAGGAAAAAGTGTAGGTCCCACAGTAATTTAGGATTCTAAAATAGTTTCCTTGGGCATAGTGGATGGATTATCAGCCTCTCGCACATTAGTCTGGATCAGACTCATGACAGCCAAACAATTGAGGAAAGGGGGAAGCAGGTATAGACAATTTGTAGAGAGAGACTGGTTCTATAGTACCTATTCTGGACTACAACATGTGTAAGAAGGGTAAAATACAGAACAATAAATTCATGCCGATAAGAATAAACTGTATTATCTTATAACTGATAAAATAGCAGTAAAAAGAATTCTATAAAGAAATATTTTAAGAGAGCTGCATAAAGCTCAGCTAATTAGAAGGACTTGCTTAAATTCAGCTTGATTAACTGAAGTTGCCCCACCCACAAGATGAGCCCAGAAAAGAAACAAGAAAAACATCTACATCAAGGAGCTGCTTTTCAGCCTTCAGACTGGCAAGACGGCGCTTCTATCATAATGACCCATTCACTAACTACAAGGTGCCTCTACTCATCTTGCGTCAGACATAAGGGGTCAATTGAAAAGGGGATCTTCAAGCATGGAATGCTACTCGGCAGATTGTCTTAATTTTGTGCCCATTTTTACCACTTTTTCCTAGGCCTTGCAAAACCTGAGATGTCAATGGTAGATGCTACAGTCGAGCCTAAACCTATTACAAATAGGGCCAATTAGTTTCACAAAAGTCTGCGGTCTGAGCCTAGCCACCAGAAAACCTAATCTACAACTGTGGGATCATAAGTAGAAGAATCTTAACTTAATACACTTTGGGCCCAATCATGAAAGCTGAAGCATTTTTAAGTCTATTGTAACAGATATTGCATGCTCTGTCTATTGCGAGACAATCCACCAGTTTAAAGTGGGCTTAAAGTCCAGACATTGCTTACCACTGGCTGGCTTTGGCTGGACTTGCAAGCTTGCTTGTTATTTATCAGCTTTTGTTATATTTCCTTCCTCTTCTTGAGTTTTCCCCATGCCTGGAGCTTAGACACATTACTTCTGTCCTTCCATTGCTCCCTTTCCAAGCAATGCTTTTTTTCTTTTTGATTTGGCACTTCATGAGGGTGGTTTCCATATATCACCCTCTGTGTTTCCCCCCTGCTGCAGTGATAGTTTTTGTTTATCCTGCATGTGTTAATCTACACCTCAAGCACCTCTCCAGCTCCAAGTTGAAACTCATCAGTCTACTACATCTTCATACGTTTGCTTCCCACAACCATGCCCCATCACGTAATTATCACACACCCTCCTGTTGCTTCCCGATTCCCACCCACTGTGATTGTGATACTGTACAACACCCATATTGCTTCCCACACTCCAACTGCTACTCCCATCACTTGCACTTTTCCTTCTTATTTGTTCCTTCCAACAAGCATATACACAATTGTCCTTCAACTGCTTACTTTTCAAGCACTAATTTTTACTTTAAAAACTCCACAAGTTCAAGTGTTTTCCTGTCTCCCCAGTGTACTTTTTTCACAATGCTTAGTGTTCCCCTAATCTATGTGCTTTTCCTCACAACGTCCACGTTGCTTTGCCCATTTATTTCACTCCCATCTGAGCAGCGTTGCTTCCACTCCCCATCGTCATTCGGCCCACCCGCAGACTCCCTGTTCATTCCCTTGTATCAGCACCTTTTGCAGTATTTGTGCTACTGAACGGATTCATACCAAATCACAAATAGCATGATATGCGTAACAGAACCTAGCTTTGTGCCAAATTTGCTGTAATTCCGTTCAGTGGTTCGGGCTGTAGGCTTGTCTAAAGGTCCTATGGAAAAATGAATTTGTGGGGGGGTGGGTTGCCACTAGATAATATATATTTAGTAATATCAAATAGGTGCTTATTTTTGCAGCTTGAAGAGTTTTCTGGATTCACATGATATGTATTATTCCGCTGTTTATTGGGTGGGTCCAGAAGTCTTCACTCTTCTGCAGTCCTATTTCTGATTTATTTTATTTTGTTGTTGTTGCTGGGCACCCACGGATCCCCCCCAATTGGTTCTTCCTTTGACCTTGTATGCCAATGCCTGGAAACTACCACCACTGGTTGCCATCGTCAGATTTTGTTTTTTCTATTTTTTCCCCCCTCCATCTTCCTGGTAGAGATGGGTGGGTCACTTGTGAATTTAGAAAATTCTTCAAGCTGCAAATCTACACCTACAGGTAAGCAATTAAACGTTTTGAATCTTTTCTGGATTCACATGTTGTACATCAGTTTAACTGTTTTGTTACGTTTGCAGTGGTTAGGCTGAATATGGACTTCAATTTCTAAACAATTATTTCAATGCTTTTTGTCCCACTTGAGCTTCCTTTATCATCTGTATGTCTATGCAGTAGAGTTTTGTAAACGTGTGCATCAATGACAACATTGCTGCCTTAGTATATCTGGTTACAAGATATATGTGTCTTTAGTTTGACCATCCTAAATGTGTCCTTGTGTAAACGGACAAGGGGTGTCTTCATTAATTGAGTGAGTACCACATTTAGATTCTATTTAAGTGCAGGTACCTTTCTTGGTAGTGCCATTTTCCTTGCCCCTTCTAAGACCCGTTTTATTACCAGAGCTGTGAATTATCTTCCTATGGGACCTCTTCTGTGTGACAAAATTGCAGGTAAGGGTACTTTCAAAGTGGCATATCTTAACTTGTAGTATGCTAGGGGTGTTATCTATTTTAACACTGCCACTTCATTAATGGTTTTCCTTAACATGCCCCTTTTAAGGACACCATAAGGAGTATCTCTTCCATTAAGCTATGTAGTTCTTTGGCAACATTGGCTTTCTTGCTTCTCTAAGAACAGCCATTATGTTATCTGGAGGTTTTAGGTGACCAAGTTCTTTGTCTTCAGGAGCCAGACTTAACGACTGGTTCTGGGTGTAGTACCCTTTCTACATCAAATGACTTAAGGTCTTGTTGTGTCAGTGGTTTTAGGATGTCCCCTTGTGCTATTTGTCAGCTCCGAGAACCATGTTTGCTTGGCCCACTGCCGGGCTATTAGTATTCAAGTCATTTTGCTTCTTTTTCGTTTGTTAATCCCTCTCATTGGAACTGGGGTGGGAGGGGGCTGTCCGCAAATATCCCTGACCAGTCTATAGATAGAGTATTCCATAGGGATTGGTCGTATGGTTGCCGGGACACAGTTTTTGCATTCATTGGAGTTACGAACAGATCTATTTTTGGTGTTCCAACGCCTAAAGTTCTGACTACTTTTGATCTAGTTCCACTTTGTGACAGCATGACGCTTGTCTGCTCAGCCTGCCTTTACACCGTCCTTGCCCGGTAGAGTAATTGCTGTTATTTCTATTTTCCTATGTATGGCCCACCTCCAGAATTCCTGGGCTAGCTTCAAGAGGGCAAAAATGTGAGGTCTGACGTTATGGTCCTCCACTCCGGAAGCAATTTTTTGATTCTGCCTCCCACTCTTGTTGTGTGTAAGAGGATGTCTGCGTTTTTGATGTCAGTTGTTTGTGGGGGTTGTGCCTCCTCTGGGAGGTGGTCCTCTTCCCTGTGCTCTTCCTCAAAAGGACTGCAGTCCTTGCTGCAGATACTGCCAGTGCTGCTGGGGCGCCGAAAATGGACTACTTTCCTGGAAGGCCTGGTGTGATGTGCTTGTTTGGAAGCTGCGTCTGCCAGTAAGCCGGCCTGTTGGTGCTGCCCCTCATTTTCCTTGAACTGCAAGGCTCCCATGGACTTTGCGGTCTCAATAAATTTGACTTGGTTCAGGGTGTTCCCGACATTGTTCAGTGGAGAACAATTTTCAGAACCAAAGTATTGAAACCTGAAATTCTTAAACAGCAGTGCAGTGTAAACCCCGCAAATTGCCTGCTAGCTCTGACTGCAGCATCTAATGCCCATTCCAGGCATGTATTGGCAATATTTTTGTCCTCCTCTGCCAGATGTGCACATCTTTCTGTATTGCTCTAGCAGGTGCTTAATCACCCCCACCATCTCTTTCCAATTTTGGTAGGCATGTCTGTTTAGGAGAGCATTTTAATTTGTGTTGCGTCATTGATTGGCGGTATTGCATTCAAATGTTCTGGCTTTAAAGATCCATTCTCTTGCTCTCCTCATCAGAAGATGGGCCAGATGTTGAGGGGCTCTTGGACCTTTTATGTGCTGTAAAAGTAATCCTGTCAGCCACAACAGAACCCTTGATGTATGTTGGGTTCTTAAATGAATATTTATACTTCTCTGCTTTTGGAAATACTGCTCAACACGTGGCGGGTTCCTTAAAAGCTTCCATTCCTTGGTCCAAGTCACTAGGCAGCATAAGAAGTTATTGGTTCCTTGCTTGTGATGGCAACACAGTTTTCAGAAGGAAACAAGGCTGTGGTTTTTACTCTTCCAGCTGTACTCCATATGTATAAACCACCTTTTTTATGACTTGGTTGTAAATGTCAGTCATACCAAGGTGAGGCCTCAACATAGTCTACTTATTCCTCTGGGGATTTCTGTCTCCAGGTTCTGCCACTCGGACTGAGTCTAATCTGATTCTTCAGAGCCTTCATACAAAGCCAGTCCTCCTTGCTCATCATCTTTCTCATAGCAGAGCTCTTCCTCCTCCTCAAGCTCAAATGTTAAAGGAGGTTTGATTTGTTAGACAGCCTTCTCACCCTGGTCTTTCAGCTGCAAAGTTTTGGGAGGAATTTAAAATTCTTTCAGTGTTGTATTGAAGTCTTTCTTCTGAAACATAGCCATTTCGGCCTTGCAGCATCTCCTAATTCTCTCAATCTGCACAAAGAGCTCCTCTGATTCAAGGATCAGCATCTAGTTCCTCTTCAATGTCAAAGACTTCTTCCACACCATAGCGATGGAGCTTCTTTGCAAGACCACTCTTTTTTCAACATTAAAACATCTTTTGCTCGTCCATCTTTTGTTTTTCCTGGAGACTTTCTTCTACCTGCGGTGTCCTTTTTGAGGGATCCGAGGGGATCTTTGTTGTGGGGCCTTACTTTGGTCAACAATTATTGCGACGACTAGGCTCTCTTCGATTCCGTTTTTCGAGTCTCATGCAATTTTTTGGGGTTAGATGTATTTAAACTGCGTTATCTTGAAATTCGAGCTCGTCTAGCCCTTTATGTAGATGTAACCCTAGTCAGCATCATATGTTTCTCTTTCAGCTACATTTTCATCCTCCTCGCTTGACAGACCTAGTTCTCTCAGGGATGATGGTAGTTTCTGTCCCTGCATGGAGTAGTGGGTCTGTCTCTGCTTCTCTCTTGCTCCGAGTGTCTTTGACACTCTGGTGGTCGATGGGCAGCAGACATTGCAGACTGGGTAATGTCCTTCCGCAAGGATTTCTGGTGACAATTAGGGCAGAACCTGAACAGGGTTTTCCCCATAATGCTGACAGGTGCCCTCATGTCCAGACATCTTTGCAACAGTTGAGGAAATCTTCTCTCGTGGTCTCAAAGTCTCTTCCAGTACCTGTAGAGAAGTGCCCATTTTGGCATGGTTGAAGACCCCATTTTCTTTTGCATGACATTGACACTGACTTGACAGAGGGTCCTGGGATCCAGCTAATCAGGCACCAGCACCAGTCTTCTTTCCTAAAACTGTACGGTTGATCTCAATTGGCACACAGTTAAGTCCCTTGTAAAAGGTAAACATGGTACTAAGGGCCCTCTGGCCAGGGAATGTCCCCAAGGAATGCTGCATGCATTATGCCCCCCCTGGGGCACCCCTCATCAAGCACTTGCACACTGCCATTGCAGTTTGTGTGTGTTGGCGAGGAGAAAAATAAAGTCGACATGACATCCCCCTCAGGGTGCCATGCCTACAAACCACTGCCTGTGGCATAGGTAAGTCACCCCTCTAGCAGGCCACATGAGTAATATGCCCCTACAGTGTCCAAGTCAATTCTTAGACATTGTAAATGCAGTGTTTCCATATAAGGTACATGGGCTGGGAGTTTGTCAAAACGAACTCTACAGCTCCCTGATGGCTTCACTGAAATCTGTGAAGTTTGGTATCAAACTTCCCAGCACACTAAACCCACACCGTCGCCAGTGTTGGATTTATTGTCAAATTCACCCAGAGGGCATCCTAGGTTCTCTCCAACCCCCCCCCCCTCCCCCAACCCCTCCCTGCTAAAAGGATAGAACCATCAATTCCTATGGATTAAGACTCATTGAAACATTTAAAAAGTGAAATTTTTACTGCAGTTGTGGTAGTGTACACAAATACTTTACACATTGCCTCTGAGATGAGCAGTACCAAGCTACTAAGGGGGTGAGCAGGAGTTATCCTAGCTGTGTTGGCTCCTGGACCCTGACAAGAGTGAGGGTTCCTAGTTGGACATGGTGAAAACCACTGCCAGCTAGAGACCCCATTCTAACAACATCTGAAGCAGTTCAAGACTGGCAGGCCAATGTTAGCATTCTGGCAGGCTAACAGCTACACAATGCTGTTCTGTGTGGACCTGACCCTGCAGCTACCTTGAAAATATCGGCAATGGGAATTTTCCATAAGAAAGCCACTATTGCACCCTTCTTATGGTTAGTGTGCGTTCTATGAAGGATAGGCCACAGTCTTATGGCAGCATGTTTGGATACAGTTTCTAATTCACCTAGCAATGCCCGATTTAGATACTTCTTGACCCCTAAGGGAGTTAGCAAAAGTAAAAAAATAATTGATTTGTTTCATGAAAGCAGTGAGACATCTAATGTGTCAAGATCTCTTGCAGACACTGAATCTGGGAGACAGAAAAAAAAAAGACTCAATTGTTTGGGTGAGATGAAAGGGAATTATTAGCTTGGGGTGTAACTTAGGCTCATCATTATATATCTGAAAGGAAGGCTCTTGCTAAGTAGGAGCTCACCAGCGCCCCCACCCCATGTTGTATGCAATACATGCCAGTCCTATTGTCGGTTTAAACCAAGACTATCACACCCTGTGTAACCTGAAAGTAGATATTTTCCTAATTACAAATCTTGGCAAAGCATAATAAGGGTGCAGTTCTGGTCTCTGGTAGCACATCTACACAGGCATCCTAGCAATGTTAGCACCATTACAACCAAGCACTCCCCTATGGTGGAGCATTCTTGGCTGTATGCACTTGTACTTTGCAATGCTCCATAAACGCAAAAGCAATAAAAATCAAAACATCTTTCCTTCCAGCCCAGTCTTTGCTGTAGGGTGAAGGCTGGTGCCTCCAAGACCAGAATACAGAGACTCTCAAGCTGTCCTTTTAGGCTGTAAGCTGTATTCCAGTTTGGGGGCCGTGGGGGGTGGGAGGGAGGGTGAGAAGGTGGATGGACCAGAGTTCCACTTCACAACAATGCCATAACTTTTAATGTATCTTGAATACTGTTTAGAAGCATCAACCCAAAGTGTGCAAAAATTACAGGGAGTCCCAACATTTCCCCTGCCACCATCAGTATCAATTCTACGAATAAACTATTTCCTTTCATAACATACTCGTGTTCATGTATTCGCTCATTCCTTACAAAGCAAGTGTGTTGGCAGTCAGCATTAAGGCCCTGCAACCGACACAACAAAATAAATTCTTACAGTAAAATGTGCCCACAACTAGCAGCCCTGGAGTTCTGAGAATAAAAAGATAATGCAAAACTACACACTTGAAAAATTTTCAGGACTGTAAAGGCTGGAAATCCTGGATAGTATACTTACCAGCTAAATGGTCAATAGCCAGAAAGTCCGTCCTGTAAGTTGCCTGTTTGCGTCAGCCTGCCAGCTTCTTCTTTTACAAGGAATATAGAGGAGAAGATACAGAGAAAATGTTAGTGTCCAATATTTCATTCCAGCTCCAATTCACTACATAAACTCACTACACCCAGGAACATCTATTCTTTACAAAAAAGATTAAATCATTTAGGGAATTGGTGCACGGTTGGGCTGAAACCCTTATGTGAAAACGTCTTCCCTGGTTATTTTCCAGCACATGGGTATTGTTGCCACCTACTGCTTTACAATGGAACAAAGACCAGAACCCCTGCTGCAAGAAGTTGTGTCTCTGACATACGACAGCAGGCAAGACTGCTCCATTTGTTTTTATATATGGTTTAAATAGAAACATCACTTCTGCTATATTAAAAACAAGCGTGCATCATACTTGCCACATTGTAGTAGCAAAGTTATCAATTCTCAGCTGCACTGCAACACCAATAACAGTAAGTTTGTGTTCTTCACAGCCTGCCTTACCACCCTACATAGAGCATACATACTTTACAAGGAAAGTCACGGCCACACTATTCTACATGGTCCACCAAAGACCCTCTACACACCTCATCCGAACCTACTGAAACCATCAAATGTTTTTCAAATTGAATTCAACAAATCCCTCATTTGCATCACCAAAAACACAGCTGCTTAGCTTCCAAAAGATTCCCACATAACTTCTACAACTTTAGACAGACGTCTACCTTGAATATGCCCAGGGATGTATTACACCTATTACAGCACACATTTACACAAGCACAGAAATCAATGCTCTCCAGCCTCCACTGCTTCTCTAAATATCGATTAAACCTAGGGCAGTGGTTCCCAACCTTTTGATTTCTGTGGACCCCCACTTTAACATTAATGGAACTCAGGGACCCCCACTGAATCATCATGGGAATCCAGGGGACCCCCGCCTGAGTCATTACTGGAAACTGGGGACCTAATTTGTCAATATTTAATTTTATTTTTTTAATTTTCTAGCCTCTCGCGGACCTCAAAGTGTCTGCTTTTTAAAGCTCTTAGCAGGGGATGGAGGTAGCATCATGTACAAAAAAAAAAAAACTTTTAAAGAAGCTCACAAGGGTCAAGAGCAGGGAAGCCATGTTCAGTCAATTGACCTACGGGGCAGCAAATTCAGAATAAGTACTTATCTAATGACTGACGATATGCCCCACATCATTTCTCTTTAAGCAGAAACAATTGCATGGCCTCAAAAATGATCAGGCAAGACGGTCAACAAAATCTTGGGCAGCTGTACAATTCAGATATCTTCTACATATTTAAACACTAACACGTTTGAATTCTTTGGAAGTAAAATAGAATTGAGAGTCTACATAACATAGATCCATGTAAAAAGTAAATAACTACATATCGACCCAATTTCTTTTTTGAAATTGTGAAAAGTCATGGCCAAGAAAATTATCGAAGGGTACTTCATGCATAAAATGCCTAAAGGAACATTAGGAGACAGACTGCTAGGTAAACCATGGTATGAGATAGTCTGTCTTGACAAAGACTAGATTAAACGTGACGGTAATGGATTCATGTCACCCAAATAAGTTCCTAGTGTAGTTTCCAATTAATTAAACCTCCTACAAAAATTAAAATCCTTGTGGTTTGACAGACCAGTTCCATAACTGGTTTATTAAAAACAAGGTAAATCTAAATTGATTAGGTATTCAGTACATTGGTCTGGGTGCATTTTTGATAGTTACAGTATAGGGTTTCATAAAATTGCCTTAAAGTGTCTAATATTTATTGGGGATTAGTAGGAGTTAGTTTGCTATTATCCTGAATTGAGTTTAATCTCTTTTGGTTTTGTTTGTGTTTGAGGTATGAAGCCAACATTTTACCAGCTTTGTTAGCGTGACACAGTTTGAGGCCTTTGAATCTGTTTAGCTACACACCAGCTTTTTCCACTTAACCCCTTAGCTGCTGGGCCTTTCCCCCCCCAGTGCTGAGCCCTTTTTTGGCTATTTGGGGTAGTTCGCGCTTAGGGCTTCATAACTTTTTGTCCACATAAGCTAACCACGCCAAATTTGCGTCCTTTTTTTCCAACATCCTAGGGATTCTAATGGTACCCAGAGTTGGTGGTTTCCCCTGGAGGAGACCAAGTAAATAGCCAAAATACAGTGAAAATTTTGTTTTTTCCAAAAAAATGGGAAAAAAGGGCTGCCGAAGAAGGCTTGTGGTTTTTTCCCTGAAAATGCCATCAACCAAGGGTTTCTGGTGCTGAAATCACTATCTTCCCACCTTTCAGGAACGGGCAGACTTGAATCAGAAAACCGAATTTTTCAACACAAATTTGGCATTTTACTGGGACATACCCCATTTCTACTATATTTGGTGCTTTCAGCCTCCTTCCAGTTAGTGACAGGAATGGGTGTGAAACCAATGCTGGATCCCGGAATGCTAAACATTTCTGAAAACTAGACAAAATTCTGAATTCAGCAAGGGGTCATTTGTGTAGATCCTACAAGGTTTTCCTACAGAAAATAACAGCTGAAATAAAAAAATATTGAAATTGAGCTGAAAACAACAGCCATTTTTCTTTATGTTTTACTCTGTAACTTTTTCCTGCGATGTCAGATTTCTGAAAGCAATATACCGTTTTGTCTGCTGGACTCTTCTGGTTGCGGGGATATAAAGGGCTTGTAGGTTCATCAAGAACCCTAGGTACCCAGAGCCAATAAATAAGCTGCACCCTGCAGTTGGTTTTCATTCTATACTGGGTATACAGCAATTCATTTGCTGAAATATGAAGAGTGAAAAAGAGGTATCAAGAAAACCTTTGCATTTCCAAAATGGGATCAAGATAAGGTTTTGAGGAGCAGTGGTTATTTGCACATCGCTGAATTCCGAGGTGCCCATACTAGCATGTGAATTGCAGGGCATTTCTCAAATAGACGTCTTTTTTACACACTCTCTTATATTTGGAAGGAAAAAATGTAGAGAAAGATAAGGGGCAATAACACTTGTTTTGCTATTCTGTGTTCCCCCAAGTCTCCCGATAAAAATGATACCTCACTTGTGTGGGTAGGCCTAGTGCCCGCGACAGGAAATGCCCCAAAACACAACATGGACACATCCTATTTTTTTTATAGAAAACACAGCTGTTTTTTCCAAAGTGCCTACCTGTAGATTTTGGCCTCTAGCTCAGCCGGCACCTAGGGAAACCTACCAAACCTGTGCATTTCTGAAAACTAGAGACCTAGGGCAATCCAAGGAGGGGTGACTCGCGGGGCTCGGACCAGGTTCTGTTACCCAGAATCCTTTGCAAACCTCAAAAAGTGGCTAAAAAAACAAGTTTTCCTCACATTTCGGTGACAGAAAGTTCTGGAATCTGAGGGGAGCCACAAATTTCCTTCCACCCAGCGTTCCCCCAAGTCTCCCGATAAATATGATACCTCACTTGTGTGGTTAGGCCTGGTGCCTGCGACAGGAATAGATCACACAACGGTCAATGTTGGTCCTTACGTGAGGCAGCTGTTGACCCTGGGGTGATCCATTCCTGACACAGGCACTAGGTGTAGGCACTCAAGTGGGGTAGTGTTTTTATCAGGACAGGTGAGGAGTCACTGGGTGGTAGGAATGTTGTGGATCCCAGCATATTCCTGTAGTTTGTGTGACAGAAATGCGAGAAAAATAGAGTTTTTTCTCAACATTTCAGCTTTGCAGGGTATTCTGGGTAAGAAAACTTTGGGGAATCCACACAAGTCACACCTCTGTGGACTCCCCCGAATGTCTAGTTTCCAGAAATGTTTGGGTTTAGTGTTTTTCTCTATATGGCCGCCGAATCCAGGACCAAAAACACAGGTGCCTGCCTTACAAAACCAGTTTGTTTTGCCATAGACAATTTTGATGTCTCCACAATATGATTTGGGTGGTGGAATTTGGGGCTGAACTAAATTGGTGAGCTCCCAAGAGAGCACTCTCTCTCTGCTTGCCGCCGCATTCACCTGCTCTCTGGGTTGGCCTAACCCACTATTACCCAGTTGCACGAACAGCTTGCGAAGGGACAGCAGGACTGCCCTCATCACCTCCCTCATAATGTACTGGAAGAGGAGTTTTCGAATGGGACTCCTCTGACTGAAAAATCACTCCCAGAGTCTGCGCCATTGTCCTATCCCTCAGATGCTGTCTCAGTATCTGATGTCTCAGTCTCTGATCCTATGTCAGAGCGGTCCTCTATAACCCGAGTGCAGGCAGCAGTCATCCATCAAGATGCCATCTCTGCTATTGGCTAAACTGTTGCTCTAAAACACTAGCCTACGTAGACAGTCACAAAATCGATGGTGTGTGTGAGATACGTGCAACAGTAGAGGCCACCTTACCTGCGCTTCTTCCCTCAATCAGCACGTACTTTCAAGACACTCAAAAAACACCTTGTCACATACCATTCGTCACAGTCTTTAGCACCTCCTGCGCCCAGTCCAACAATCATTATTGGTGCTCCCACTCCCTCCTCCTCGGATTCCCTCATCAGCAGCAGGCTTGATTACAGAAACGCCCTCTACGCCGGCACCACTCTAAAACTCAAGTGCAAACTACACGCATCCAGAACTCAGCAGCACGACTCATCCTCGACCTCCACCGACACGAACACATCTCTCCACACCTCAAATCCCTCCACTGGCTCCCCATTGACAAAAGGATCACCTTCAAGATCCTCATCCTCACACACAAATCACTCCACAACACAGGCCCTGCCTACCTCAACGAGAGTCACCTTCCACACCCCCACACGAAAAGTCCGTTCAGCTGACCTCTCTCTCGCCTCTGACCCCCGCATCAAACACACCACCACCGGGGGCAGATCCTTCTCCTACATTGCACCCAAAACATGGAACGCACTCACAACCCACATTCGCAAGACCCAAAACCTACTTCTTTTCAGGAAGGGCCTCAAAACCTGGCTTTTTGAACAGTGAACCTCCTAGCCCCTTTCCCTCCCCCCCCGTCCCCCCCCCAGCGCCTTGAGACCCTCACAGGTGAGTAGCGCGCTTTATAAATCTCTTTGATACAGATCTACCTATATATATATATATAAATATATATCTACATAGATATATCTATAGATATATCCATGTACCTAGATATATCTATCTACATAGATATATATATATATATATAGATATATACATATATTTTTTTTTAGTTGTTGTATGGTTTCCTTGGGGGCCAAAATGGCCCCCAGGGAAACCCTACAACATCTAAAAAAAAAATTGCCCCCACAGGGGGTCACCCTGCCCACGGGCGACCCCCTGTCATTTCATTTGTTTTTTTTTTTTTTTTTTTTTTTTTTGAAAAAAAAAAAAATCCCCTGGGGGGTGGGGGGCGCGATCGCGCCCCCCCCCCCTCCCCAGGGGGCACCTACCTTTTTATTTTTTTAGGAAAATTATCCGGGGGGGGCGGCCCGTTTTCCGGGGGGGGGGCTGCCCCCCAAAAGTGAAATCCCTGGTGTCTAGTGGGGTTTCCTGGCCCCCGATCGCAGCTGTGCTGCGATCGGGGGCCAGAAACAGTTTCAGAAGGCCTCGTAAGAAAGGGGAGAGTCTCCCCTTTCTTACGAGGCCTTTTCAAAATGTTTCCTGACCCCCCCGATCGCAGCTGTGCTGCGATCGGGGGAGCCAGGAAACCTGAAAGTGTTTCCTGGCCCCCGATCGCAGCACAGCTGCGACCGGGGGCCAGGAAACACTTTCAGGAAGGCCTCGTAAGAAAGGGGAGTGTCTCCCCTTTCTTACGAGGCCTTCCTGAAAGTGTTTCCTGGCCCCCGATCGCAGCTGTGCTGCGATCGGGGGCCAGGAAACACTTTCAGGAAGGCCTCGTAAGAAAGGGGAGACTCTCCCCTTTCTTACGAGGCCTTCCCGAACGTGAAAAAGGCCGTTTTCCCCATGAAAGCAGGAAGCGGCCGCAAGGCTGCTTCCTGCTTTCATGGGGAAAACACCTTTGCAACGTCAGCGCGCCTCGCGGCGCGCTGACGTCACAAAGGGGCGGGTGGGGGGCGGGGGGAGACACGGTAGCTTCCGTGTCTCCCGGGGGGGGGAAAAAAAATTAAATCATCGGGTGCGACGCACCCGAGGATTTATTAATGCCCTTCCTGGTGTCGGCCACTGGTCGTGACCCGCACCAGGGAGGGTGTGTGGGCGTCGGCCAGTGGCCGACGCCCGCATTTAAGAGGTTAAGATATTGTTGTATTCTTATTTTTTGCATGAAAGTATGGAGAGGGTGTTTTTGACTAAGGTTCTGATGTGTGCCATTCGAGTTTATTTCTTCTTCAAGTTGCAGTAGAGCAGTTATTATTTTAATTGATTCTAGTCTTCATGTCAATAAGGGTACCTCTCAAGGTTGCTTTTGAGAGAGTCCAGGGATGTGGAATTCCTGGACATCTTGTTTGGGGTCAAGGGCAACAAGTTTTTATGTTTGTTTTGTCCTTGGGACAAGTAGGCCCAACCCCCTGCAGCACAAACCCTTTGGCTGCCTGTTTACAGAGCGTGGAACTCTCTGCAGTTGAGGTAATGTGTTTCCTAAAGATAATGCTGTTCGAACTTTTATTTATGGTTCATTATTTGAAAGTCTTCATTATTAGAGTGAGTGCTGTAAATAAATGTTTTAAGGTCACACTTCACTACTGACGTTGGTTCCAGTACAAAAAAAAAATACGTGTACATACATGTTTGAAAAGTTTAGGCTAAGAGGCTAAGTATAATGCTCCCAGAATGCTCTCTGATTATATGCAAATGAAGTGTCATTTAGTAAAATGTGTTGATGCATGCTAGTATTTCCCAAAAATATTTCTAATGGAAAATCAGAGTAACCATTTTCAACACGATTATAGGAAGCATGAAAATAAACAAACACTGACAAAGCCAACTGATCTGACATATTTTTAGAAGTCTTTTAGTTTCATCAATGCGTGTCTTGTTTTGACATGGCTTTTGTAACACTTTATTGTTGTGGGAGCTACCAGGCCCTCAACATTGTAACAAACACTGGCAAAACCCCCCCAAAATGTTTTTGAACTCTAAAAGCACACGCTGCCACCAGCGGCATAACAAAGGCCCGCAGCCGCCCTCCAGGGGGCCCCTTCAGCACAGCACCTGCCCTGAGTGAGTCTGGAGAGGGGGCTCCTCCATGTTCTTTGCAAAGGGGCACCCTCCAGTTTCGTTACGTCACTGATTGCCACTGTAGTTCCTGACACTGAACAAAACTACTTTGTGTGGCAATATGCTCCTCGTGGAAGAGCAGAATGCGATCACTCACAGTAAAGCCAGCCGAAAGAGAGAGAAATAGAAGTTTAATAAAAACAAAATGTCTTTGTTCACACCAGACCTAATTAGGGACCAAGACCCACATGTAGGTAGCTTTTTGCATGTCGCTAACAGCGACTTTCGCTGTTTGCGACATGCGAAAAGCACATTGCGATGCACAAACCCAGTTTTGCGATTCAGTAACCTGGTTACCGAATCACAAAACGGGTTTGCGACTCGCAATTAGTAAGGGGTGTTCCCTTCCTAATTGCGACTCGCAGTGCAATGTAGGATTTTTTTGTGACCGCGAACGCGGGCGCAAACCAATCGCAGTTTGCACCCATTTCAAATGGGTGCTAACACTTTCACAAAAGGGAAGGGATCCCCATGGGACCCCTTCCCCATTGTGAATGTCACTGTAAAAAAAATTTCAGAGCAGGCAGTGGTCCTGCGGACCACTGCCTGCTCTGAAAAAATGAAACGAAAACGTTTCATTTTTGTTATGCATCTTGTTTTCCTTTAAGGAAAACGGGCTGCATTACAAAAAAACTGCTTTCTTTTTTCATGATTATTCACTAGGTGGGCATTTGCGAAGCCCTTGCGAATCAGATGGTGTCAAGGACACCATCCTACATTCGGATTTGCGACTCGCAATTTGCAGGTCACAAATCTGAACCTACCTACATGTGGACCCAAATTTTTAAAGAAAGTCACAAAAGTGCACCCAGGGTATAGGTCGTACCCCTGTAAAATATTTGTGAACTGTATTTTAGCATGGGTAAATACGATGTGTAGATTTGCTCATGTGAAAATCTATTGAGCATTTGCAAGTTCATTTTCCCTCCAGCCACTTTCTTCCCAACTCTGGAAGAAGTTCTAATTCTGCTATTGTCCGGAGTAAATGTCCAACCTTTCTTATTATGGGAAAATATTCGAGAGAAGCTGGTAAAAATCTTTAAAACATGCAGGTTAGTAGGCTTGCAGACTCAAAGGCATTCCAGCCCTGGAACTATTGCTTACTGCTTCCTCCAGCCCCAGTATGCAGATCTGCAGAAAGGTGGCAAAATAATGAAATTGCTACAGTAGGAATTGAAACTTCAAGTATTCAAGCCCTACTATAATCAGAGAGGCTATTAATTGCTGCCATAATTTGTCGCCACACTAAATGGCACCAAAGGGACAAGTAGATCTTTTTACAGGACAAGTAGATTTGAGAAGCAACCTGTCCCCTGGACAAGTAGATATTTTAATAAATTCCACACCCCTGGAGTCCCAAAGTGTCTGTATGTTCACATCAGGTGAGGTGTTGCCAAGGATGTAATTTGATATGGTTTCCTCAATTTTTGTTTAGTTGTCAGGATTGGTTAGAATATAGTTATTGAAGCGCTATATTTTAGTGGAGGCTTTGGGATCAGTACCAGCTAGTACAGTTTTAATACAGGAGTGGTCAGAAAGTAGTCTTACAGAAATATTCGGTTGCTCTATCAAGTGTGTATAGGTGCCGGAGAGCAGTATGTAGTCAATTCCTGTGTAGGACTTATGCAGCTTTGAGTAGAAGGTATAACCCCTCATACTGGGATGTTCTAAGCATTACGTGTCGGAGATCATATTTAGAGCATATGTTTTTAGCATCATATGAGATTTAGGTGGGTGGTACCTAAACAAGTGGATAGGCGATCAGGGGTCCCGTCGAGTGGAAGATTGAAGTCACCGCCTAGTATGACATGTTCATGGAGGAAAAGCAGCCTGTGGTGTCTGAATGTCTGGTCCAGAAGGTGGTGTCTTCTTTATTGGGCTATAAATATTGATTACGCAGAGAAGATTCACTGCGTCACGTAGAGTAGTAGTGAGGATCCAGCCACCTTCTACATCTACAGTGCGGTTTTCAAGTATAACGGCGCGTTTAAAAAACAGAGTACTAACCCTGTTTTACTGTGCACTGCAGGGGAGCAATAGACAAAAAAAAAAAAAAAAGTTAATTAAGAATTGGCTTCTTGGTCAGTGACTCGTTTATTGGAGGAGAATGTCTCCTTTGGATTTATAGAGGTAGTCCATTATTTTACACACTTCAACTGGGTGGTTTAACCCTTGACATTCATGGAGACAGTGTTAAAATTTGGTGTTCTAGTTTGATCAGGCATGATTCTGGGATGATTGATAGTAGGTCAGAGTGTAAAGAAAGCACATTTGATGATTCAAATGCTTAATTCAATAATGGATTATATAATGTGACATGGTCACCAAGTTTAATGCTAAATAGGCAGGGTTATGGGATTTGCTATTGGAGTTAGATTGGTAATTTTGCATTGTATTTTTTTTTGCCTTCATATATGGTAGTAAGAAAGAATTCTGACTAGCGCTGAAAGCGGCTTGAGACCATCACGGGTGAGTAGCCACGCTTTACAAAAACTGGGTGGTTGATTTGACTGAATTCAAGGCCTTCCCAAGAGGCATTTAAATCGGTAAGCAAGGAGAACTGTTTGATATAATGTTCAGTTTTTGCATAAGTGACATGAACAAACATCTGTATGTAAATTACAGAGGGAAAGAAAGAAAAGAAGGAAAACCCTCATTCCCGTCCCCTGTCCCTCCCACCTTCCTCCCTACAACTATCGAACTAAGAGGAAGTGATGACGAAGAGCATTCATCCTCCAGCAGGGAGCAGTAATTTCTGTCAGAACTTGTTCAACATGAAGAAATATGAATAGAGAATATGAACAAAGTGAACTGTGTTGGTTTTGAAAAGCCCTAGAGGGAGCATAAACTATTGGTGACTAGATGAATTATAAAAAAAAAAATAAAAAAAAATAAAAAAAAAAAAAGGAGGTTAATTGGTGTACACAAAGAGCAAACTCCTATCTATGATCTGAACTTACATAAGCTGTGTAAGCATTGTGGTTAACAACTTTTATAGTGTGGATGGTGGGCACATCACAGAGAACAGCATTGCAAGAAAAGATGATAACAGGAGGTAATAGTTTTGTCTTCTGAAATCACACCATGTTGAAGTGCAATTGAGTAACATTTTAAACAAGGCGTCTGAGGCAGTATGTTAAATAGTAAGGCTATAAGTGAATTTCTTGTTGAGAAATTGGGTACAACCATTTACATTAGATAATGCTTATCAGTGGTCACATCTGGCAGTTGGTTTTATATCTCTGTTGACATAAGATATACTTAATAAAGGTAAGAGCCAATAAGAATTGTAGTTCAATACCAGGATTAAAGTCAGACGTAAAATAGTCATGAATAATTCAGGATTCGTCTTTTTTTTTTTTTTTAGATGACGATCTGGAAGTTTCCATTTCTTGTTCGGTGATCATATAAAAATTTCCAAAGGTCTTTGGGATCTTCAAAAGGTACAAAACTTTACTTTTAAGAGTATTTTGAATCTTGCCAGTCCTGCAAAGGAGAAATGGAGATTCATATTTTTCAGTCTGTCGCTTAAAGTGAAGAATCCTTTAGTGGCTTCCACCGCTGATTAGGAGTAATCCTGCGAGATATGGACTTTGTGGCCGTTCAAAGTGATTTGGTTGTTCTTACGCATGTAAGACAATATGGCTTAAACATATTGGTAACAAAGAGGTTTAAAGACTATCGGGCTTGTTATACCCTCAATGGCTTGACGGGTGAGACTATCAAGTTCAATCTCTTTGGAGAATTTGAGACCAGTCACATGTGGGAGTCAGTTCTCAAGGAAAGATATGAAGGAATTAGAGGCATCCTCAGAGCCCTCAAGAATTCCAAAACCTCTTAAATTTCCACTTTGTTTCGATCTTCGAGTTCAGCTAAGTCTTTTTTCATAAGTTTCGTAGAAATATTGAGTGCCTGTAGGTTTTTGCTTGTTTGGTTTGTAGAGTTTTTCACAGTGCTAATCACTTGCTCAGCATCTGTTCTCTTGTTCAGAATATTGATATCCCTGCGTATTGCACTTATTTCTAGTTGCATAGAATCAACGTTTTGTGGACTTTGCTAGATCTACTTCGGCGATTTTTTTTTTTTTTTTTTAAATATCATGTTATTTAGGTCTATACTGTTCTTAATGGGCTAGTCTGGAGAGGACAGCTTGGCCTTTGATCGTTTTAAGTGAGGTTTGGATTCTTTGTCCGTCATCTTGGTTATCTTGAAGGTCATTTATGAGTATTATCTGCTCTCACAAGCTTCTTTGGAGCTGGATTTTTTTTTTAAACTATTTTTCATTGCAAAACACAAAGAACTAACATAGCAATGCGGTTCAAACATGTACACTGTTACTGCATGATCAAGCAGCAGCACAAATTATATATAATATCTTGTGTGCCCAGAGGGCTATTGAGCAGCAGGAGACAGGAAAAAAAAAAAGTCAGTGCTGAAATAAACAAATTGATATGCGTGGTTTGAATTCAACATGAGCTGGTATCAGTAGTTAACTGTGAGGCAGGAGGAGTGGCAGTCAATGCAAACAAGTAGTCCCTTAGCGACTGCCAAATGTCTCTGGACCTAGAACTCACAGGCTGTAGTAAAGCATAGAGTTCACTATTATTGTCGCAATACATGAGGCTGGCCAACCAAGAGTTAACACTAGGTGCACGGTCAGACCCCCATCAGATTGCAACCTTCCGCTTAGCCAGCGACAGCAATTTCGCTGTGAGGCGCCTTATGGACTTGGGAAGTCGCCAGTATAGCCGAGCAGCTGTATCAATTGCTCCCCATCTCTGTGCAAATGAATACCTAAATATTTCATAGAATCAGGGCACTAGCGCAAGGGGGATTCTGTCTCAGGTGTACGAGTAATGTCGATCAGCGGAAACACCTCCGACTTAATCCAATTTATTTGCAACCCAGAGAATTCTCCAAAGCAAGTGACCTCTGCGAGCACTGGTGCCAGGTTTGTGTCCTAATGGCGACCGCATATAGCAACACCAGGAGTGGTCCACTAGACCACTGTAGTCCCCCTATGGATATTGCCCCCTATGTAAGTGGCTTACCAGGGTGCCCATCACCAGGATAAAGACTAGAGGTGATAGAGGGCACCCCTGTCATGTGCCTCCTGTTATGGGGAAAAAAAATGAAGCGAGCTCACTGTTAACCTGTATGGCTGCTGTAGGCTGTGACCACAGCAGAGCTATCAGTTTGGTGTAGCCTCGGGGGAAACTCAAGCTTATTAAGGACAGCATGTAAAAAGGGCCACTTAAGTGAATTGAAGGCTTTTTTGGCGTTCAATAAGGCAATCACCTCCGGGACACTCTGCGTATCACTGAAAAGACAGTGCAAAGATTAATAGAGGTAGAGTGATGCGGAACAAAGCCAGACTAAGCGGGGGGAGATTATAGTGTCCAACAGGAGGGATACACAAGTAGCAATCATTTTAGCTAGGATCTTATTGTCAAAATTTAAGCGAGAGGGCGATATGAACCTCATTTTAGAGGGTCTTTGCCAGGTTTCGGCAAAAAAAAGCAATAACTGCCTCTCAGATGCAGGAAGAGCCTCAGCATAGAACGATACCAGATGAGGTCTTGGAATATCTTTGTATTTCTTGGAAAACATCCCAGTAATCCCATCCAACCCCAGAGTTCGCACCCCATCCTGCGAATCAAAAGCCTGCGACACATCCTCGGCAGAGAAGGGTTCACTGAGGAACTGCTACTGGGCAGATGTGTGCCAGACCTTAGTAATGTCATCTAAATAGTTCTGAAACTCAGGTCTGGATGGCACCTGTGCTGTATAAAGTGTGGAATAGTATTTAAGAAGCTTCTCCTGGACCTCAGCGGTGCAGACGGCTAAGATGCCATCAGTTCTTCTAATTTCAAGGATATGGGACACAGGCTGTGGGGTCCGGTTCAATCTGGATAACAGCCTCGCAGGTCTGACCCCTCCCACCCACCTCTCCATTTCTATGGGTGTTGTATATTTGCCCATGTAATGAACCTCTCTCTCTCTCTCTCTCTCTCTGCTAGTATGTTGAAGTCTACAAGCAAAGCCCTAAGCCACCCCAAGTGAGCGGCGACATCCGCTGCCTGTGTCACCCAGTAAAAGGCAACAAGCTGTGCCACCACCTGTGCCAGATTGCAAAAAATCTCCTGCAGGACACCAGAATGTGTAGAGACTGAGATGCCTCTGATGTAAGCTTTGAAGGCATCCCACAATACTGCCCAGGTACCAACCGAAACCTCATTTAGTTAATTAAAAAAACAAACCAAAGTCGACCACTGCCTCCCGCAAGGCTGCACAGAACAGAGCATCCAACAACGCCATGTCTGGGAAACCTCCATATTTTCCTGGCCCCACACGCCGCAGGTATAAAAAGTGCCATCAGCACTGGGGAGTAGTGCAACAACGTCCGAGGTAAATGCGTGACATCTGTAACTCACTGTGCAGTAGCGCTCGTCAAAAGCCAATAGTCAATACGCAACCATGGGGTGCAGAACGAAATGTGTAGGCTAACGTGCCAGTGCCACACGGTCACCAAGGGTCATGTAAAGCGAAGGTAGTGCAGAGGTCCCTCAGAGCGGGGCTTGGACGTCCGGGCTCAGGAGGTAGTGTCCAATGCCTGGTCCACAGCCAAATTAAAGTCCCAACCCAGCAGGACGTGCTCTATATCGAAGCTATCTTTGTGCAAATGGATATCATGGAAAAATTTGGGGGGTGTCAATTTTAGGGGCATACACATTTACAAGCAGGACCTTATCGTTATCCGAAAGTCCCAAAACAATCACATCTCGGCCATTGCCATCCACTCGGGTTAGTGACCTGAACGGAACTAGTTTATGAATCAAGATACACAGGCCCGTGGGTATGATCTATAACTAGAAAAGCAGTGATGTCGGTCCCATGTGGCTGCAAAGGAGGGCACTGTGCCAGCAGTGAGATGTGTCTCCTGCAGGAAGGCAATATGCACCCTGTGTCCGCAGAGATACTGCGGCACCATCTTACCTTTCTAGGGATTATTGAGACCATGTACATTCGAGGAGAGGAATGTGAGGCCTAACGCATTTTTCATCGCAGGAGCACCAGCCTTAGTGTGCAGGACCTGTGCAGCCATATGTACATAGGGTGTGTATAGAAACGACATTGCATAACAAAACAGCACACAACCCATATGAATCCAACAAGCCACCAGCCTCCCACACCCGGCCCAAAAACATCAAACGAATCCCACTATAACATAAACAAAGACCACTGCAATAGAAGAACAAATAGCTTGTTATCAACCATGGGAGCATGACAAGGCAGCCGCAGAGGAATCACAGCTGCGAACTGGATGAACAGAAGGTTACCTTGGCCTCACTGTAGACATGAAATCAGGGTAGGAGGGATACAACTGTCTCCTGATACTGTAATGGGCCCTCCTCTCTAGCAAGGCAGAGGGCAGCGTCTCGGTCTCTAAAATTCAATAGACAGGCAATTATCAAACAGGCAGGTGCAACAGGGGGAGGCCCAGGGAACGATGTGCCATCTCCACCACTAAGAGGTGAAGCCCTAGCACCCAACAATTTCCACCAGCAGGTTCTCTACAAACAGATCTTATCAACAAGTATTGGTGGACTCCGCGATACCAATTATACGCAAGTTGTTAAGTCGCCCTCTGGCCTCCAAATCCACATTCTTTACAGCCACAGTCTTTAACTGCCCCTCCACAAGGCATTTTCTGAGCATCGATGTGTCATCCTCTATGGTAGAGATTCGACCCTCCGCACCCTCCAGGCGTAGTTGGTGCTTACCCAACCGGCTACTTATCCAACCTGCTACTCAAGCCCGGGGATCAGCGAGTCAAATCTATTATCAATAGCATGAAATCCAGCCATCAGCTCAGTCAATATTTCCTCTGCACCCGATGTCCAATCTTGCATCTGTTCACTCTGCTGCTCCGCCGATGGAGTTGGATGATGTCCAGCCATTTAATCTTGCGTTCTCCTCTCAAAGGGAAGTTTCTGCTGCTTAGAGTCACCTTGACCTATGGTTCCCCAACCCCCCTCCAGTTAGCTAGCACTGGTCTAGTAATGCACCAAGAATAGTTGGGGGGGGGGGGGGAAACCCCTGCACCACAAAAGGGACCACTCAAGGTATCTGCTATGGTACCACAGATCCCTCCCAAGTCACTGGGCAGGCAGCTCCAAGCACCCAAGAAAATGGGGGCTGGTTCTTCTTGCGGTGCCTCTCATGTGGCCACTGCAGGAGCACAGGACCCAGATGATGGGCACTCAGCCAGGGAAAGAGTCTGAAACATGCCCTCCCCTCCCCACAAAGTTTCAGAGAAGGGGGGGCACAGGGCCCACCCTCCAACTTGCCGCAGGTCTTCCTGGGGCCAGCCTGGCATGAGCCACCACACAGCAGGACACACCCTGGTTGCCCTTGTGTATCGTGAGGGGGGAGGGGGGGGGGGGGTTGGGTGACCTACAACAGCACCCACGCATCGCAATATTTTCGCAGCCTAGCCCCCCCACCTTCCCCAAGTCCCCCCCTCGATCACCCACACTCCTCACCACTCTGTTGTGGCCTTTTTGGTCGATGGATCGGCCACGCCCAGTTGGAGCTGGATGTTGGAGGCGAAAAGCAGGTTTGTATCTTTTGAAAAGTAACTTGTAATGTTTCAGTGATAAATATCTAATAACTAGTGGAGTAGTTTGGATCGAACAGTGGAATGAGTGAGATTACACAGTGTTGCAGACCTATGCTCGTCTTATTGCATCTCAACAAGGCCCTGGCAGTACATTTGGTTTTGTATGTGCAAGAAGCTATTCTTAAACTGTTATGGTGCAGTAATGTGTGATTGAGGATGTATGGTCAGGTTAATGTACCAGAATGAGCTGGGGCACAAAAAAGGTGGCTTAGTGTGGTGAGCACATCGGCCTGACGTTTTAGCTGATCACTGTAACACATGTAGCACTATGGTGATATTTGAGGCAGCAGTTGGCTGCGATCCGTAGAGACCTCAAACGGGTTGATGGCAAAAAAAGATTTGAAGCAGATTAACAAGATTTAGATTGAAATGCAGAATCTCTTAGCCTGCATGTTTAAGTCAGGCAATGCTGATGGCAGATCAATTCAAAAGGAGCTTTATTGCGGCTACAAGAGCCAAAAAAGCGAAAGCAGTAATAAATACACATAATGATAATTACAAGTAAATATAATGATAAAAGGGAGTAAAAGATAAGAGAAAAATGGAAAAAAAGTGTAATAAAAATGGAATAAAATGTGCTGCACAGGACGATGGGACAGTCTTATTTGGAGTCTTTATCCAGAAGGGTTTTCCCTCTAACAAGCCAACTAGCTCCGAGGAATTTGGCGACGGCGATCACTAGCGTTGGCCTAGTGTCTGATCTGAGGATTCGCAGGGCTAGCACAGAGCTGCGGACTCCCAGTAGTCTTCATGCCGGGACCAGCCATTTCCTACTGGGGGCGGTGTACACGGGGCAGGCAAAAAGGACGTGAGGGAGATTCTCGACGGGGGCTTTGCAAGCTGGGCATACGGCTGATTCATTGTGTGACCAGCTACTGGTGAGAAGTCTTAATGGGAGTGTTCCAATGCGGAGCTTGAAGTACAGTTTCCTTTCCCTTGGCGCCGTGATTAGGTCCCAAAAAGCTTCATACTTGCATGACTCTTTTAGATTGGCAAAGTCACAAGATAGTGTAGGGTGGAGTGCAGCCCTTGTGTCTTCGTAATTTGCCAGTATAGTTTCTTTAGTTCGCTTTTCGAGGGGAAGACTGACGTGGTTGGTGAGTTCCAGAGATCATCGAGCCCAAGTGAGTACAGTGAACCCTTGATGCATTGTAGCCAGGGGATTCTGTGAAGATGGTCGGCTTTTAGGATGACCTGTAGAGCTTCAGTGAAGATGTGGTCCAGAGACGCCGCCAGTACAGCAGAGGTCGCAGGCGGGCTTTGTGTCCAATGCGTTTGATACCGAGATCCTTGAAAGATGGGGGAGGGGGGGGGGGGGGAAACAGTGGGGTGCTTAGCGGAAGGGACACAAGGTTACTTAGGAAGTTGTTTTCAGCGGTGATTAAGTCTTGGGTTTTGGTATAGCCCCATAGTTCAGCCCCGTAAAGCGATGAGGAAACAGCCTGGGCTTCGTATAACTGTAATGCTGGGCGAATTGGTTTTGTGTGTGAGAGGTGACATTTTTTTTAGTAGTACCCCTGTTTGTTTTAGTTTTAGGGTTTGTTTTCCTATGTGTGGCTTCCAAGACATGTTGTCAGTGAATGTTATGCCCAGGTAGCTGAAAATGCCCACCTTCTCAAGTGTGGAGCCCTCTAAAGTAAACTTCCCTTTAAAAGATCTGTGGGGATTGAGGGTCATTAGTTTTGTTTTCGAGGCGTTGATTTAGAGTCCCTGTGATGAGCAGAAATGCTCGAAGCACGCAAGGAGTTTCCTTAGACCACTAGGGGTCTTGGATATCAGAAGAGTGTTATCGGCAAAGAGTAAGACTGGGATTTTTTGTGTGCCGAGTGAAGGTGCGTCAGCCTGCAGTCTGAGGAGGGAGGGGACGATTTCATGGATATACATGGAAAAGAGGGTCGGGGCAAGTAGGCACCCTTGCCGCACACCCCGGGAAACGTGGATGCTATCAGTTAATTGGCCCTTGTCGCCCCACCTGACTTGTGCGTAGTTGTCCTCGTGGAGTCGTATCAAAATGGCAAGAATGTGCTCTGGGATTCCCAGCTGAAAGAGAGTGTTGACAGATCAAGAAGAAGTGAGGTTGTAGTGTGTTGTGACGTACTGTTAAAACTTGAACAAGCCATTACCTTCAGTTATCAGAGGAGAGGAGCGCCTGGAACGTAATTGTATTTTTAAGCCCCTCACTGCCAACTTTGCTGTTAAGGTCGCCATTTTGAGGATGTGGTGATATGATGGTACAATGTCTTCAGAGTGTGGTCGTTGAGAATATTAAAGCCATCAAAATATCATTCTTTGTTTGAGGCACCTTCCGATGTCAGGAGAAGGTTTTATGCCAATGCAAGGAGTTTCCAATGGCTCTGAATTCTCAGGGTTCAATTCAGATTGCGGTGATTTTTGGCAACCATTTTAAGGTCAGGCAATGCCAATAATGGATGAAGCGTTAGTGCTTAGAAAGATAATTCTTATTAGTTATGGGTGAAAACAGTACCTGCAGTTTTTCAAGAAGGAGGGGTGCCTGTTAAATAGTTGATTGCTAATTCTTTCACAGAGTAAGATGGGCTTTGCTCGGAGCAGCGATCGCCATTTTGTGTATGTTGTCAAATGATTGTGCAAAACCTCCAATTTTGGTCCTTGGGGAGGGTATTCGTAAGAGTAAAAATGTAATCCTTCATCCAGGCTTGTTTCGATGCCAGGGGCTTCTTTTGTTCTGGTGAAGACAGTTCCAGATAACCTTGGAACCAATGCATTTTGCTCCACACTGCGAGAAGAAACTGAGCTAAGCAGCCATGCGCTCCTGCGTCCAAGCACACACCCGATACCTATATTTTTCTACCTATAATATCTCCACAACTTCTTAACAAATTTATACTAAACCAATGTCCTGCTTTCCTTCTTATCGCGTAATCAGAGCTTACAGAACATATCAAGAATGCACTTCTGAGTTCAAAGAAGACTTTTATTGTTGTTATTTCTTCCCCACCCACAAGTTCGTAAGAGACGAATTATTAGATTTCAAGCACACATTCAAAAGGCAACAATGAAAACAAAATATATTTCAGTTGCAATGTACACAGCAGGTTATAATTATAAGATATTGAATGCAAAGCAAAACAAATACTTCACCGTGTGAGAAACTATTTACAGCTTCATCTTTCTGGGGTCTGCAAGTTGATGACTCCTGTCAACTGCGAGAAAGAGATTATCTACCTACACGGGAGACTGGCAACTGGCACCAAGTTCCAGCCTGAAGTCAGGCAGATTCGAATCTAATTCTCTGAAGCCCGTGTCATCCGTTACAAAAGCGTGCCCCCTCCTCTCAGACTCGGGAAAACTACGCAAGCCTTTGGAGACTGGCCAGATCTCCTAGACTGCTCCTCTTCCCAAGCTTGAGCCGAAAGCAACAACACCAAATGTACCCTCTCTTATCAGGTCTAGTCTAGTGTGAGAAGAAAACAGCTTGGTTCATCTTGTGGCAAAACACAGCTTGGAAAAATACAGCTTGGATTCTCAACTGCAATGTCTAACTCCACGTTAAAGGCAATAGGCAGCTAACCTAAATATCAAATGCAAAGTCAAATGTCATGTCAAAGCTAATAGGCAGCTGAGCTGAATACAAAATGTAAGGTCTAATATCATGTCAAAGCCAATAGGCAGCTAAGCTGAATATCATGTCAAAGCCAATAGGCAGAATACAGAATGTAATGGCTAATGCAATGTCAAAGCCAATAGGCGGCTAAACTGAACAAAACATACAATGTGCTACTGGTGAACATTGAGCAACTAATATGCGCAGTGGTGAAACACAAAGTCATTGGTCAAACATAATCCATATCATCACAACCACAAAAAGCACAATCTGTGCACCAAGTTTAGCTTCCTGCCAGATCGGGAGTAATTCCGATCAGCAATTTGGGGTGTAAGTGGGTCTACATAACCTATGGAAAAATGACAGAGGTAAATGAGTTGATGCCCACCCCCCTGCCCTTTGACGGATCACCACAAAACTTCCAACACAGAAGCTGAACTGACTGTTGTATTAGTTTCAAAAGTAAAGTTTAAGATTGGTCAAGCGATGGCAGAGTTATTGAAGCGGGGGGCTCTTCCTATGGAAACTAGGTCCTAACTAGACCTAACTACTGGCAACAGTAAAATACACACACAGATACATGCAAGCACCACAACAGAAATCCACAAATCGTAAATTATTATTTTTTATAAATGGTGTTTTCACCTATTTAAACTCATAATCCATCAGCAACCTACTCTTTCCATCTAGGAGGCCAGAGAACATCTACTCTGACCCCTTGTATTGTTTTCTTCCCATAAATCCATCCCCAATGACTGCTGGCGTTAGATAAAACGGTGGCTGCATCTTTGTGAAAAGCTTGCGTCGAGCCAATCACACTCCTCTGTGTGGCTCGCGGATACGCAGCACTCCACGTCAGCGTTGCGACGGATTTACGTCCCTACATATACAAATTTATTTTCCAGTTACTTCCTCAAAAACTACTTCACCAATTAACATAAATTTTTTTTTTTTTTTTTTTTTTTTTTTAAAGTCGCTTTCTAGACTAGTACCTACCTTTCTGCCAAATATGGTCTGATTCCATCCAGTAGTTTCGGCACCATCACTGTTAAAAATTCCTACGGAAAAATGAAGAGGGGAAAACGGAAAACTGTTTTGGGACCCTTCCCCCCATCCCCCCAAGATTTATCAACAGGCACCATAGTTATTAGCAAAACAAAAAATACTTTCTAAAGAAACTTGTTCCTAACTATAACTGCCTAGTGGAAAATAAATAAATATATATTTTATTTTTTAATGTTTTTTTTCCTTTTTTCATTTTATTTATACTTAGGACCATGCTGCCATAGAAAAAGCATATTTGTTTTTTGTTGGCCTATATCTTCAGCATCATTTACTTAACCTTCACAACATTTTCCCAAAAGTGTGCCGGTGATTCCTGTTGCACATGGGAATTTTCAGGGTGATCCGTCAAGCGGGGGTTGAGAAAAAGGGGGAGGGGTTAAAAAAATATTATTAGTTTCCCATGTAATTCCCATATGATATTTCTACACAGCAGCCCAAACTACTAGACTGAATTACATCAAATTGGGCAGAAAGATAGGCTATGGTAAGCAGATTACGCTTTTTATAATTTGGTGTAACTCCGTTCAGTATTTTGGGAAATTAAAGGGGAAAAAAGAAAAGTCTTGTATATCAAGGGCCGCAGAACTATCATGAATGGTGCACCACCAGGAATGCTGTGATTAGCTGGCCGCAATCTGACCGGGAAGTTGCAACCGTCATTTTAGGTAATGGGACACAGTTCATGAGGCTGAAAAATAAAAGTAACTGTGGTATAATGGGTGGAGGTAGCCTGACATCAAAGATGAGATATAGGGGTCTTAGAGGGTGAAATTATGACCCTATCAACATTGTTATCTTCATGACATACAACACTCGTGAATACGCCCCTACACTCTAGTGCATAGACCCCTGTTTCACGTCGCAAGGAAATACGCAAATATCAGCAAAGGTCTTAAAAAACACATATATATATATATATATATATATATATATATATACACACATATACACATATATATATATATATATATATATATATACACATACACACACACACACACACACACACACACACACACATATACACACACACACATATACATTCATTCAGACCCATTCATACAAGAATTCATTCATTCAATCATTAAGAGACTTATGCGCCCACTCACACACCCACTCAAACACTCATGCAGCCACTCAGTCACTGAACCACTCACGGACTGATGCATCCACACAGACCCACACAGTCATACCCAAAGACACCCTCCGACGCCTATTCTCATACACAGATGTGCTGTGCAAGGTCAGATGCCTAAGGCTGAATGTTATGGGAATGGGCCATAAGGCCTGGCCACAGGCCAGGCCCTGTGTCCAACCCCCCCCGCTGTGCATAGCCAAGGGTGAATGTGGCAGTGGTTTGATTAACATAGTAATTCAAGATACTTTACGTAAATAAAAAAATAATAATAATAAATAAATCCTGAAAAAAAAAAAACACCAGTTACAGAGGCGTTAGACTGGTTCTGAATTTACTTGTACAAAACCATAGAAATTCAGTTATTACAAGTAACTATAACTCATCACCTTCACCATGCACTAATTACCACAGATATTACAGCACTTTAAAAAAAAATCTCTTTAATAAGTTTTATAACAATCAACAATACCTCATGCCGACTTGTGACATATTGATAACGCATTTTTCTAGAGAAAGAAGGCACCCGAACAGATGTGAGTTTGGCATTTGGGTGTATATTGAAGGTCTGGCTGCTGTCAAGTGCTGTGGGTAGGAATGTTAAGCTTGAGGGGCCTGTAGCGACATTGTATTCTAACTTGGGAGGAATGAGGGATTCAAGAAGGGGGGCACCGGGCAGGTTGTGTTCCATGACTAAGTGCGTGGGTGTGCAGGCAAGGTGGAGGGGCCACGGGGGTGTCAATGTATTGGGGGTGCATAAAGTGGGAGAGGGGCTTTGTGCTTGTGTGGACTTTTATATTTAGCTCTGTGCAGGTTGAGATTTACCACACGTAGAGCCCAAGAAATCATGGTGGAATGTAATTGTTTCCTGTCTCCTTCAGGAAGGGCGAGTAGGGTGGCCCACTGAAGAGATGTGTTACTTGCAAGGGTCGACAAACATCCTCGAGGAGTGAATCTAACTCCGGTGTGCCCAACTGAGTAGTGCCTCCTTTCACGTCCCTAGTGGAGGGGCCACAGGAGAGCTCCAGTATAGTGTAAGTGTACACTTGGCGATCAGAAGTGCGACGTCCGTGAAGCAGGCACTAACTTTCAGTTTTTTTCTTGCATTTGTATATCCTCAGGGTACATGCTGCCCACTTGTTTATGTCTGGTAGTTCTGTGACCATGCGCAGTTCGACATATATGGAGCGCCAATTCTCCTGTTTTGCTGGACAGGACCACAGCATATATCTAAGGTTAGCATCTGGAACGTGATAACATGGGTATTCAAATTGAGTCTTGAGGAAATGGCAGTGAAGTTGCACCTAGGTCAGGTAGGCCTCCTGTGCAGGATTTTCTTTTTTTTTTTTTTTAAACTATGTTTTTGAAGTGAGAGTTGCCAGAGACCCTTTCTGAAAACTCCAGGGACTGTTCCCATTCTTTGTCATGGAGCACCCTCGTAAAGTCATCTTCCCACTTTTGACACAGTGTAGTGAGGGGGGCAGTTGCGAGTTCTCGTCTGGCTTTGTAGAGCCAAGTAATCAAGGGTCAGCCAGAGGCCATCACGAGAACTGTCTGGAGCACAGGGTGCGCTGCAGGTTCTCTCCCTATTGGGATATGTGGCTGAGTTGTCGTGTATTAAGAACTACCCAGGAGGTAGGTTGTACTCCTTGGCTAACCCGTTATTACAGCATTCATGACAGCTTCTATAACATTGTTAAAAATATAAATGAAGCATTAGCTGTCAAATTTATGAAGAAAAAACTATGCATGCAGGGGCACAAGTTATGGTTACGTGAAGTAACCAATTACAGAATCTCTGGTTTTGTACAAGTAAATTCAGATCCTAACTATACTGTCACTGTAAACTTTGTTTTTTTCCAATGAGAGATAGATAAATATTAGTGGCTGTCGCCACTACGTAGTTATAGTTAGAACCATGTTTCCAAAGAAAAGGCATTTTTTGACCTCCCTCTATCTTTAGCACCATTGGACGAATGTCCACACAAAAAAAAAAAAAAACACTGTTGGAGTGATTCTTGTTGCGCACTGAAAATCTTTGTGTGATGCGTCAAGCGGGTGCTGAGGAAAAAGGGAGGGGGGGGCAAAAAAAGGTGTTTCTCCCATGTTAATTGCCATAAGACATTTAGACACGTCCACAGCCCAAACCACTGGATAGAATTACATCAAGTTTGATAGAAAGCTAGCTTTTGCTACACGCACTGTTCTTTTACTTATTTAGTGTAAATCTGTTCAGAACTGAAAAGTTTAGGGAAATTAAAATTTGTTTCTCTAGCTGCTGCATCTTCACAAATAATTCACAACTGTGCATGCAAAAGGAAGCAATGTAATTGCCTAACCACACCAGACTAAAAAGTTGATGCCACCATTTTATTTCATATGACACGGGCCCACAGGGGTGAAAACCGTAACTTAAAGTGGCATATGGCCTTAGGGTGCAGGTACCCTAACCCCACATGTAGCTGTGTTCTAGGGGCATATTATAGAATCACCTAATTTTGCATTTCCATGCACAGTATTCATTAATTTTTGCGGATTATTCACGAAACATTCACAAATATTAACAGACTTTAAAGCACAGGCTCATTGATATAGTAATTCACTCATACATGCACTCACTCATGCACCCACTCACAGATCCACTGCCAGACAGGCACTATGGCCAACCTGCAATGTGCACGGCCAAAGGCCATGCATGGGGTAGGTTGTTTATTGGGGCTTGACTACAATGCTTGGTTGTAGGCCAGGACTTGCGACTAACCTAGAGTAATTAGTTTTTTTTTTTTTTTTAAACGTAAAGTAATTTCATAGACATTTACTGAAGAAAAAAAAAAAAAAACATTGCGGGTTCTGATTCAGCAGTCAGAGTTCCTTCAAGTAACTATAATTTGTGCCCTAAGGTAACTATATCTCGCACCTTTGCCATGCACAGCTAATTCCACATTTATCACTGATGAGATCTTGTATGGCATCTTTAATATCACTGCAAAATTTGCAGTAAAACTAATAAGAAAACTGTGCATGGCAAGGGCTCGAAATATAGTTACTATAGTGCACGAGGTATAGTTCCTTGAAAGAACTAACTAGAACTGCTGAATTTCTATGGGTTTGAACAAGTAAATTCAGCACCCAACTATAATGTCCCTGTAACCTTTGTTTTTTTCAGTGAATATATGCGGCTCAAGCACTCAAGTTCCAAAGACTTAATTCAAAACTATCAGGTGACATCCACCCAGAAATTAATGTAAATATATTTAAGTATATACACATGGAAAGGATTATAAAAATGATATATATATATATATATATATATATATACATACACACACACACACACACACACCATATAGCAGGATGTGCTCAATTCATGTTAAAGTGACAGAATTAAATTTTAAATTAAAAGGCAATATTATTTAAGCAGAGTATACACAGAAATCACAAAATGCTAAATTCCACAACCTATTTTAAAAGAAAGAAAAATTGAAAAACTATAAAATTCCAATGAACCACAGGTAAGAATTTTTCATTTCAAATATTTTAGTAAAAAATGGCATGATGTGCCAATGATAATCTGTGGAAAGGGCAAGATTTGAGGAAGATCACAATAGAGCCCTGGTTGGATATTATAAGTGGACACATCCTGGTTAAACTGGGAATCAAAAATGGCCTTATTTTCTGACAAATCAAGTTGCCTTTCAGCGGGTCTAATATAAACTTTTAGGTGGATAGCCCTTACATATCAAGTCTTATTGTTGGGTATCCCACATGTAGGCAGTGACTGTTTTTGCAACATTTCCTTACTGAATGAAACAAAGTTGGCATAAACCATTTCCAGTGCTGGGGTTCACTTTGTTGTGGTTTTGGAGTAACCTAATGCTGTCAGTTTAAGCAAAAGTAAAAGTACAGTTAGCATAGTAGGGGCCTATGCCCTCCCCGGACCAATATATCAGATTGGGAAACATGCATCTCAGCTGCTTAGTTCCTTTACAAGCTAGTTTAGAGGAACGTGTTTGTGCACCGCCTCCGTACTTATGTCAGGCTGCAGCATATACACCCCCACTGTGCTGGGTGTGGTCTTTCATGTTCCTTAACGCTCCTCTCTGCCACGCTGCCTTTGGGTTATCACCCACAAGAAAGCTCCCCCCAATTCGGTCCCTTATTCGCAGCCTGCTAGCCGCAGTATAGCCCATAAGTTGGCCCCTAATACTTCTTTCCCAGTGTAGACAGGTGAACCCCGTCCGCCCCAAAGTATTCTGGCCTCTGCAAGCTAATTACACCATGCCGGATGCCGTCCCAGCCATTCGCAATGCAAATTTTAAACAGCCATGTTCAGCTTTTTTTCTTGATTTGTCTATTGCTCCTGCCGATTGGGCCCCCCTACACTTGCGCCTCGAGGTGATCTCTGACCATATCAGCATTGTACTACCCAGCAGCCTGGCTGCCCAAGTGAGGTTTTCCCTGATGCTTTGCAGCAAGCCCTTTCGACCGAGCTGCTCTAGGTAGTTGACCCCTAGGTGTATTATTACCATGTCAGGCTTCGTGTGCCAGGCGGCTAACAACTCCCCCAGTGTGGCCTGTAGGTGCTCCCAATTTCATGCCCGGGTACCCGAACCATTGTATGTCTGTTTGCTGCAGGCCTCCCTCCCTACCTCCTGGAACATCTTGCCTCCCACTAGCCTCAGGCTCCGTACACAAAGGAGTGTCCAATCATCCATGCCGTTCTGTGCTCTGTACCTGCGTTTGGGAGTGCGCAGGGGGGAAGCAAGGTGAAAGTAAGGCGCTAGCCTATTGCCGTCCCCCCCCCCCCCCCACACCCACCCTCCCCTTCCCCCCAGTCAGACTACCTGGCTGCCCGGGTAAGAAAAAAAGGGGTTCTTGCTGGGGTAGGTCCTTTTATGCCTCCTTTGTGCCCTGGTGGAGGTTACCACGGCAGGGGGGATTCATAAGATTCTTAGGCCCTCATTGGGCCATGGTGTTAAAATTCTCCCCTTTCAGCTTCCGCCCCGCAGAGGGCCACTTCTGGTTTCCCCCCTCCTTTTGTTTGCGTGCCCCCTTTGGCATGCTTTCTTGCAGGCCTCCGAGGTGTTTCTGCTCTGGCCCCTCTAGCCCACAATGTGCGCAGGCCATCGTCCCATCTACTTCCCCTATCCCAGTTTTAAGTCCCTTTTCAGAGGCTCACACCAGCTCAAAAAGATAATGTGTGCAAGTGTTCCTCTCTAGAACCAACTCAGCAATAAACAATAGCAAGAACCTCCCTCCCCCGCCCCCAACCAAGGTAGAGAAAAAGGAGGCTCTTAAAGAAACATTGTACAGCTGTTTAGACTGTATGAAGTAGCACTGCAGCTATCTTGTTTCCTCGCGTGCCATGGCGGTGCCTTTAAACAGCAAAGCAGGGAATGTCCGAGCTCTGGGGATTAATAGGTAGTGTGTCATGCAGCAAGTGATCAGCAGAACAACGTGATAATCATCAATTGGGCAGAACAGGCTGAGTGGGAGTTAATCGTTGTGGTTGAGGGTGGAGTTGCCCTACCAACCTCCACCACAAAAGGAGGTCAGGCTGGATGGAACAAGGGACACCACCCTGCTGAGGAAAAGTGTGTTTTACCTGTGCTCAAACAAAGCCTAGCTGCAAAGAGCAAGGGGTATTTTATTGCATGCAAAAAAGCAACTTTACCATCTTGAAAAAAACAGGGGGCCTCCTGTACAGCTAGAGTGAAGTCAGAGCAGAACGATATTTTTCGATCCCTCATATTGAAGATGAAGGTTGTCTTTATTCAGCTGGAATATAAAAATTGCTACAGTTCAATAAGTGGACTTTGACTACACATTGGGTTAGTCCCGATTTAGGTACAAGTGTACATGGAGTTTTCCTTAGTCTGCCTACCTTACTGCATTACTGACAGACACAATAGAGGTCCAGCCACCAACACTGTCAGGCACAAAGCTGCTTTGTGGCTAGGTGTGTAGGATACAAACCCACATACATATAAAAAAGTCACTTAATTTGAGGAACAGACTGCCTCAGAATGTGGCTGGAATCAAGTTTGCAGATCCAATACCGTTCTCCTTTTGCAACTCCACAGTGTCACCAACTGAACAATTGAGCTCACCTGCCCTGGTGTTATCTCAAACACTAGATGAGATAAGCGTTGCCATTTAAGCCCAACAGTCTTAATAGCGAAGCAAACAATCTGGCATACGTGGGCCGCAGGTGACCATTTTCTTTTAGATCAGGCTGAAAATGCTCCCCCTACGCCAAAATAGGTCTATTTCTCTGGATAAGTAATTCCTTAATAGTCACGCTTTGAAAGCTTTAAATGATACATCTGGAACTGGATACAGCATCCCAAAGGCCAGGCAATAGGTAGGTTGAAAGTGGATGGTTACAAAAGCTAAATTGAGCTTCAAGATGTTCATTTGGATGTTTACTTGAAATAGTCAACGTCTAAGGGCACCTATTCTTCTCATTCCACTCCATCAATGTTCAATATCAAGCGACTAATTGACAATCACTACCCCTTGTCAATGAATAGAACCAGAGACGTCTAGCTAACATATCTTAAAACAATAAGCCAATTACAACTATTTGTCGTCCGATCAGGTCGTAGGAACCCATTCACTCTTACCAACACTCCCAACAGCCACAAAATTTAGGCAATCTAGATGGACACACGATGACCAATATTTATTATCTATATCTCTACAGAGTAAAATAGCTAACTTAACATTTGCAAGGTTAGTCACACCTCCCTCAAACACGCATAGGTCCATGTTCAAGACTAGCCATATAATAAAAAAAATTTTTTTTTTTTAAAAAGCCCAATTGTGCCGACTTCCTCAATTGATTGCCGTGACTAGTACAGTATAAACTTGTTTACAAGTCCACCTTTACTGTATTCTGTTTAGCGATTCTAGACCATCTTCCTCCAAATCTCTCCCACAGTGGACAATAAAGCCCTGAACAAACTCCTTTTTTCTGGTTTAACAGTCTGCTCCCTTATCTCAAACTCCATCTTTCCAACCCTAATTCCTTCACCAAGATCAAACAACTGCCTATAAATAAACCTGCACCTCCTTTTTATCATGTCCTCATATCTCACTCCCTCTCAGCAGGTCTCTCCATGCCTCAGAATCACCTCCGTCCCTTGAAGGCAAATTACTGTAACTGACCCTACAGTGCCTTCCTTTGTCTGTCTGTATGGTGCACTGGTTTAATTGATTCTCCCCTCAATTCTGTCACTGCCAGTACATCTTCAAAAAGAATAATTTTCAAAACCATCTTAAAAGAACGGTCAATAGAGGGCACCTAATAAATGCTGGTGGAAACCACCACTGTTACACTTACTAGAGGCAAACTCATCAGCTCAGTCACTGTAGAGACCCAAAGCAAAAGCCCACTATAGTACTACGTACCAATAAAAAAATTACATAGTGACCAATGCACTTCAGCAGTTAGACTTACTGACAATGAGTGGACTATCATCTGTATTAAGTTAATGGCAGAATCTAGCCTTTATTTTTTTAGCTATTGTTGACCCAGGGCTTGCTTGTAACTGGATAGAAAATAAATATCATTGTCTAGAGACAAAGATTTAGTCTCTGGAAAAGAAAAATCAGTGTGAACAAATGAGAAACGTTTGCAGAGAAAAATTGACGATAAGAGCAAAGGCACAATAAGCAAAGACTTAAAGCCACACAAAAATAAAATTTAAAGAAACACGAGATGCTGGAAGTCGTACAAAAGATTCACTAACTCAAAATGCACTAAATTCTTTAGCACACATTAGATACAATAGCTAACATGTTTGCTCCTGACAATGAGATGCCACTACAAGAACGGCACAAAGGTATGTAGTTTGCTACACAACCACTAGCTCAAAGTAAAAACATACTTAACTAAATTTTGGGACCTAGGTGGCCATAGTTCACCTCTTGAGCAAGATGGGAACTTCACATCTAAACAAGTTGATCAGAAGGATGCCAGATAATGCGGTAAAAGCTCGCCTCCAATTACATTACTTAAATGCTTCTGACAAGCTCAATACCAGAAGTCATTACATCTTCCTGAAACCAGAAAACACGCCGAGACCTGTAAATGTTTGTAATGTTCCTGCAACCTCAAGAACCGGCTGTAAGGGTGCCCCAGGCCATTTCCCAACACCTCCATAAGTCTTCAGATACATAACGGAGCGTCTTACACAGATTAATGTCATGAAATTAATATTCACACAGAAATGTTTAACTCAACACCCAAAAACTGTGTAAATTTCATATCAAGGTGCACACTGGGGGAGTTATCGAGTTAAAAAAAAAAAAAAAAAAAAAAAAAAAAAAAAAAACAACAAAAGGAAAAAGAATTTAATGCATTGAATGGTTACCCAATGCATTTAACAAAGATCTCTCCCTCATTCAGAAAGGTCAGACTATACAAGATTCCATGCATACCTATTATTATTAGGAAAAAGACACAGATGGATTGTTGACTTTGTCAACATGTAAACTTAGGTCACCAAGTATTAAGAAATTAAAATATTTTAAGAACCCTAAAAGTAGACACATACTTGGATTGGAACCTAAAAAGAGAGCATTCACATAATGGGGGATTTTCAACCAGACAAGTTTAACATCCCTGATCAAGTGCCACTGGAAACGGTGCAAAACTTGTACTGATAAGCACTGCATCCTTACACATATCTGTGAAAAAGGATGAGTTAAAAAAATAATCATCAGAAGAGATACTACACCATCTCAAACCCACCTGAAAGGTTGCAAGAGACTGGCGATATAACAGGATAAACTTGTTTAGAATAAAAAAAGCAAGTATATTTAACAAAATCAGATCTATGCCAGACTCCCTATTCTCACGGGCAAATACATACCAGACTATTAAACAGACCTAGATAAGAGTTAAACCTTAATAGATTGTGGAAACCCAAAGTATCCTATGGCAAATTTGATAATTTTCTCCGACTTTCTTTCTCCTTTTAAATAACAAACTTTGAATTCTAGTAACTTTAATTCTGGAATAAAAAAAAAACAATACCAAAAAAAAGATATATTATCAGCTGCCATAATACTAGCAAAAAGATAAAAATATATAGGTCAGTGGTTCCCAACCTTTTGACTTCTGTGGACCCTCACTTTATCATTAATTGAACCCAGGGACCCCCACTGAATCATTACTGGAATCAGGGCACCCCCTCCCCGAGTCATTAGTGGAAGTTTGGGACCTAATTTGTCAATATTTATTAATATTTTTTAATTTTCTAAGCAGTCGCAGACCCCCTGAGAAGGCTTCGCGGACCCCCAGGGGTCCCCGGACCACAGGTTGGGAACCACTGATATAGGTCATTCTCAGGTCCGTTCAATAGTAGGGCAAGTCGAGAAACCCTTCACCAAGCCTCCAGCATGAAATTATTATTGATTGGGGAAAAAATTTAAACGGTCAACTGATCTCAGTAAACTGGGAGACCGCTGCACATGAAAATGAATAACGTGAAAGTTCCTATCCGCCACATACACGAGGACCAGAGGGTGGTAATAATCCATACTTTATGAAATATGAGGGTCTGAAACAAGGGCGTAAAGAAAGACCTAGAAGCACAGGGTGGTACCTCAAATTGTTAAAGGGGTGCCTTATTCAGCCTAAGACCAATCAATAGTTGTAATATATGAGAGACTAAGTAAGGGACCCCACTATTTACATTCTGCGTGCTGGGGGGGGGGGGGGGGGGGGGCGACGCATTTATTTCGATTCGCCCCTTGTTGCCACCATCTGCCCCAGAAACCGGCCGAGAGTCCGGTCTCACGCGCTTCTGGAGGCGTAGAACAGCTGTCGATTCAGCCCCTTACCTAAGGAAAACAACGCATAGTTACTTTTCTTGTGGCTTCGGTTAGTGAGAAAGACTAATTCAGATCAGTGTGTGCAATTAATGTGGGGTCCTTCCAAAGACTTTTTGTGCAAAGGCTTACGAATACCATCATATCTGTGGTTCCGACACTTGGTGCCCAAAGTCAAAGTATGGACAAAGCCAGGGGGTCTGGCTTTGGTAACAGTACATTTGTTCAAGCATAGGCAACAAAAATTAAAATACAAAAGAAAACACACAAAAAATAAATAAATATATATATATATATATATATATATATATATATATATATATATATATATATATATTTGCCGGGGGGGAGGGGGGGTGCATACGCTTTCAGAAAAAAAATAAAGCTGGGTTTGGACCACAGCTCCAGAGATTGACAATTACTATCCCGGCTGAATTGCATATTATTGGGCAAAACACAGTCACTCAAAGTGCAATACAGTAAATGCCTCAAGTTTACTTTTCAAATTGTACATGTTAGTTAAGCTGTTGTGGGCGAAAGCAAAAAGTAAATTACACTAAGACTGACAGGTGAAGAGGGCTGGATCAAAGACACCACGCCCCCCCCCCCCCCCCAAACCCCCGGTAGTTATGCTTAATTAGAACTATATTACAGCAGTCTCTAGGCCAGACTAAGAAAAACCTGTACCATAACATTGAACTAGTATGTGCATAAACGGGCATATATTAATTAGCACGTCAAACTGAAGACTACGTGGAAGACCCACCACTGACGTAAACCGACTTCGCGAAATAAGTGGCTCCAAATTATATTAAAACATGTAGTTTTGCTGTGAATATACACTACAACTTTGAACATTGATAAACAATTTATATAAATTACCTACCCTCGTATATATAGCACCTGTAAAACTCAACCGCGTGAGCAAGCCTACGTGACTTTCCATCTCCAAGCTTTCTACACAAGATGACCATTAACATATGAGGAAATGTCCTATAAAGGCACATGGCGAACTTTCTCCGTTTCCTAGCAGGAAGGGTCTTTGCTTAAAAGCTACGTGGACTACCACAAGCAACCACACCTCCCTTTCTCACCATACTGCACAAATAACGAATACAGTTTGAAGTATTTCATTCGACTTCGTTATTTTAAAGAACTCATTTGCTATAAAGGGCGTATTAAAGAAAAAACTTGTTTATACGAATATTTAACAGTATTAAAACTAAATTGGTTAACGAAAATCAAAAGTAGCCAAATGAAGGCGAAGCGAGGTCGTCAGTTTAAGAAACGATCCTCCCCCATCCCTCCTCCCGCACTTTTGCCAACGTCACCACTCCCAAGCCCATGTCAGCTCAAACTTTTAATAACTTTTTAATACGCGCACTTGTTGACGTGCAGCCATTTGGAAGTCAATCTTATCATAAAGCGGCTGAGTTGGTCATGAAAGAAGGATCTCTATTTTTAAAATACGGTTTTACTGTTTTGGGATCAGTCAGGGTATGAGAAATGAAACTTGCTCCCAGTAATTTTCATCTCCAGTGGGAGTTTGAAATGCGGGGGTTGTTACAGTATAATGGGACTGGTACGCATGGTGGCGAGCAAGAACAGACAGGGCTTAACATACAAGCCCAGTCATTTTCATCGAGTTTCTTATCAGCAGTTAACAATCATTGAGCGCTCACTCTGAGGAAAGAAGAACCATGACACACAGAAGGTGTCCAGACTATCATTCATCTGCGGTCAATGGGGAAAGGATAGAGACGTCTCCCGGTCACAATCAACATCGTAGTCTCATCTCGACTACAAAAATAATAAAAAACAAGACAGCTTCCGGGACGATAATGAAAGACTTAGGATTGAGTAAATGAAGACAATGTCCTACCAAGAGTCCATTCATGGAAAAATCAAACTAACACTCGCAGCCTTCGAGGTGACCACCTACGTTTGCTGGGAGAATGGTTTCAGTCTGAGGAAGGCCAACGTGTGTTTTCTAGATGAGAAAGAGATAGTGTTAGCTTCGACAGCAGTATTCTGCCTTTAGAAACGAAGTAACGACCATTCGGGTACGAGTTATTAAACCGCTACATCCCACCCTAAAGCTTTTCCAACTGAGAGACCCTGGCTATGTGGCAGCCTTAGTGGCCTGCTATCCACCCCTCTACGGCCGGCGGAAGGAGGTTACATTGCTAGTGTGGACATCCGAGTACCACATCTTCCCAATTAACCAAACAATATTTATTTCTTCCTGCCTGTTCCTCCAATGCCATAGATTTAACTACTCATTCAGCGCCACATACACATCTTCCGGGTCGCGGATGTAGCGTTTTTCACCCCAGAACACTGTTCACACACTGGGATTTGTAGGGGCTTCCAAAGTCATTACCCACCTCAATAAGCTGGCTGCCCTCCCCCCCCAACCTGTGTAAGCCGTAAAGATTTCCGTAGGAACCCCCACTCGTTCCCTAACAGAGGGAGACCATAACCTTTCCCGTCAGTCTTTTCGCTGAGAAGAGGAGTGACCTTCGCGTCTTCCTTTTTAAGGAGTCCCCTCCTTGCACCCCGGACCGCAAATTAAGCCCCCTGATTTACCCCCAGTGGTCCGTACTCACTTCGGCCAGGCTCCACTACCGCTCGGAAAAGCTGAGCGTGCTGGAAAGCAGGGCCGCGGCCTGCACAGGGTATATGGATGAAGGAGAAGGCCAATAGCGGAGAGACACGTCAGCCCGACCCGAAGAAGACGACGCTTATGCCCGCCCCGTGTGCAAAGTCCGCCCCGCAAAGAACCCGCCCACCATCTTCCCAACTCCGTAATAGGGGCAGCCCCAAAACGCGTCACTCCTCCCCCGGGTCAACTATGCTGCAGGAGGCGGCAGGCTGCAACTCTAGTGTTGTGCCGTGTTTGTGTTTTTTTTTTTTTAGTTCCTCTCCTGACAGACAACAGAGCTGTTCATCCGCACAGCTCCAAGAGGGAGGTCAGTACAAAAATACTTTATTAGTATGCGTCTTACCACTGTTGCAGAAAATTCTTGTCTACAGTAGTTGGTATATTTGTGAGATACACTTTGATTTCAGTGAATCTTTAGGTGTGTCAGGCAAAGTTGATGGTTTTAATTGTCTAATAGGCACTCCGGGGTACCCTCCAGTTAGCACAGCTTAAGGAGGTATCAGCCCTCCAATCGTGATAGGTGTCAAAGCATGGGTCTGAGAGAGCATACCTTATATAATCTATATTAACATAAATGTCTATGAATTAATGTGTGATAATGCCGCATAGAAACTGTAATAGTAATTTTGCTTAAAAGTGCACCTGAAATGTGACCACAGGGAGTGGCCGCCAATGTATACGTGGACTAATAATGATGACTAAAATGTTTTATGTATTGTCATATTGAATAAGTTTATGCTAATTATCAATAATTGTATTATTAAATTTGTGCTGAAATCCTTGTAGGCCTTAAGTAAGTTAGCATGAGCCGAAGCTTAGCTGCTTGGCTCTCATATTAAATGTATTTTTCCTATCTTGCAGTATGCTGACTCACAAAAGGACACAACCTCTAATTTTTTTTCTTCAAACTAGGAGACGAATGTAACCATGCTAGATCCGTTCCCATGCAATTTTCCAATACTTGTAGAATAATATTAAAACAAAATGAAACAGTGTAGATTAATGTAACGTACAAGTTCATTCAAACCGGTGAAGACAATGGAGCTACTGACCAAAAGATGTGCAAAGAATTACAGAAAGATGAAATCATACCGGACGTGCCACCTCTGAAGACATTGAATGGGAGAACCAATCAAAGACTTGCAAAATAATATGGGGTGAACGTTAGGTGACTTAGGGGGTCATTACAACCCTGGCGGACGGTGTTAAAGGTGCGGTAATACCGCAGACAAAAAAAGGGAATTATGACCGTTGCGGAAACCGCCAACAAAGACAACCACTTTAACACTCCGACCGCCACGGAGGTACAGACAAGCATCGCGGCGGTCACCGCCAACAGACAGGCGGAAGACAATGTACCGCCCACAGTATCACAACCCGCCAATCCGCCACCTTTTCCGGGGCGGATACACCGTGTATAAAAACACGGCGGAAACAGCTTTTGCAATGGGAAAACGCTCACCTCTACACATCCCACGAGGAAGGAGGCCACCATGGAGCCGGAATTACAAATCCTCCCTGCCCTTGTCTTCCTACTCATCTGCGATCACCAGCGCCGGCGGCGGCGAAGTCAACAGTGAGTACTGCATCTACGACATAGGGGAGGCAAAAGTCAGGGGGACACACAAGCAACACGCCCACCCCCACCCCCACCCCCACCCTCGCACACTACAACACACACACACCAATGCATTTGCAAACATCATAGTAACAACCCACAATCCCCCCGGAAGAATGCAAAGACAGAAGGAAATCAGTCCACACATTGTAATGTATAAAAATACATGTACAAAATATATATATATATATATATATATATATATATATATATATATATATATATATATATATTATTTCTTCAACAGATGGACTGGTAGCCATCTGACGGCTGCACCGATCCCATCACGTATCTCCCAAGTGTCGAAGTCAATTGAGTCCAAAGCGCTCGTATTTAGTTGATGAATTTATTTATTTAGCTTATATAGGTAATTCAGAGTTCCGAATGAGATGTCTGTCAACGCGTTTCGGCAAAACGCCTTCTACTGGACAGTTTGGCTAATCAGCCGGCACATTCAAAAGTATATACATTACGAGAAGTAGTGCAGATATGCATATATCAATGTCCGTGCACCACTGGGCCAAAAATGCATGGGCGAGGCCCACACAAGATACCTGTCCACAAACGGAGAGAACACTGCAGGGGCATCAGAGAGAAATACAACAGGCACCTCAGGGGGAAGGGAAGGGGGGTCTCCTCAGCCGGATTACAGCACCACGCCACATCCACGACGGGGCTCCATGCCCATTGATGTATCCTGGGGAGTGCAAAGCCACAGTCTCTCAAGTCTCTACAGTGGGTGGGTTGCCCACTGTACCATCCTGGGGAGTGCAAAGCCACAGTCTCTCAAGTCTCACAAGTGGGTGGGTTGCCCACTGCATTATCCTGGGGAGTGCAAAGCCACAGTCTCTCAAGTATCACAAGTGGGTGGGTTGCCCACTGCATTATCCTGGGGAGTGCAAAGCCACAGTCTCTCAAGTCTCACAGGTGGGTGGGTTGCCCACTGTATTATCCTGGGGAGTGCAAAGCCACAGTCTCTCAAGTCTCACAAGGAGGTGGGTTGCCCACTGCATTATCCTGGGGAGTGCAAAGCCACAGTCTCTCAAGTCTCTACAGTGGGTGGGTTGTCCACTGTACCATCCTGGGGAGTGCAAAGCCACAGTCTCTCAAGTGGATAACAGTCTCCACTGGTTCTGGAGGGGGACTGGTGCCCAGAGTGCTTCTTCCTGTTAAGGACAGAGGTAGTGGATGGATCTCTCCACTGGTTCTGGAGGGGTAATGGTGCCTAGACTGGATTAGGCTCCCCGTGACAGTTCCTGTCCCGTCACTGTCCCAGCTGTACATGGGATACCGATGCTTGATGTGGCGGTGTTTTCCTTCTGCAGCGGTGCTCTGCCCTGTTCAGCGGTGCTTTGCCATGGCGGTCTCTGGCCTGTTCAGCGGTGCTTGCCCTGTTCAGCGGTGCTTTGCCATGGCGGTCTCTGGCCTGTTTAGCGGTGCTTGCCCTGTTCAGCGGTGCTTTCCCATGGCGGTCTCTGGCCTGTTCAGCGGTGCTTGCCCTGTTCAGCGGTGCTTTGCCATGGCGGTCTCTGACCTGTGCATTAGTGTGTGGCATGACGGTCCCTCATTGCCCAGCGGGGCTGTGGCAGCCGGGGCCCTCTGGGGCACTGACTCCGGCGGTGGTCTCCTGACCAGTGACGATACTTCTGCCCTCCTGGGCACTGACTCTGGCGGTGGTCTCCTCACCAGTGATGACAGTGCTGGCGGTGGCGTCCCGGCTGCCGGGGAGGATGCCGCCCTTCTCCGCCGTGCTGCTCTCACCAGGATGTGCAGACTTCTTCGGAGGAGTCACAGCTGACTCTGCAATCCCCCTGGGACCCCTGTGAGTAGTTTTGCCTCCAGGAGTCTTCACCCGGTCCTGTCGACCACTTTCCAACTTGAGATGCTTTACAGGGGGTGGACTGGCAGTGCCTTGGCTCCGTGTCACACTGCCTGCCCTGGTGGCCGGTGCACTCCACACACCTGTAACACGCACCACTGGTACTGGAGTCTTTTTGGCTGAGGCGCTACTACGGGACTGATGAATTGGAGGGGTGGGGGTGGGGGTGGGGGCAAAGAGGTCAACGTTGCAGAGGGACAATTTCTGACGAACACTGGGATGGGTAGCTGGAGGGGGTCTGGGAGTTGAGGAAGAGGAGGTAGTTGTAGGAGGTGTCAGTTTAGGTGTTTTGGGTGGAGGTGCAGGTACTGGAGGCTGTCGTGAGGTGGATGGATGTTGGGTGTGTGGGTGCCCGCGTTTGTGTACTTTGGGAGGGGGCGTCACAGACACACTGGGAGAGGACACATGGGACGTGTAAATGGGAGTGGGGGTGGTGAGTGCAGGTGAGCGTGGTGTGGTGCTCGGTGTTCTGGTGCGAGTCCTAGTGCCTGTAGATGTAGTGCATGCAGGTGAGAGTGTAGACGATACTGGGAGGGAGGAAGGAGACGACGAGGAGGGGGACACAGTGGAGGCAGTAGATGTTGCTATGTCTGCATGTGTATGATGCTTGTGTGAGTGCCTGTGGGTTGTGTGATGCCTATGTTTGCCTGAGCTACTTTTGGGTGTTGAGGTGTATGCATGCTTGTCTGAGGGTGTGCTTGGGACAGGCTGGGGTACAGGAGATTGGGTCTGGGTGGAGGAAGTTGGAAGGGGGAGGCTAGAGACCGGGACAATGGCTGCCATCAGTGCTGAGGCCAGAGATTGCAGGGTTCGATGGTGGGCAGCCTGACCAGAATGAATGCCCTCCAGGAATGCATTAGTGTGTTGCAACTCCCTTTCTACACCCTGGATGGCATTCACAATGGTAGACTGCCCAACAGTGAGTGACCTGAGGAGGTCAATGGCCTCCTCACTGAGGGCAGCAGGGGTGACTGGGGCAGGGCCTGAGGTGCCTGGGGTGAAGGTGATGCCCACCCTCCTGGGTGAGCGGGCACGGTGCGAACCCTGGTGGGCTGCTGGGAGGGCGGTGCTGGTAGGGGAGGTGGGGGCTGTACCTGTAGAAGTGGGGGGCACAGATGGTGCCGCCCCCACAAGGAAGCTCCCATCGGCGGACGAGTCCGTGTCGCTGGTTGGTGATCCGGTGACCGACGTGAAGCTCCCCCTGCCCTCCGTCCCACTGGTGCATTCTGAGTCCGTGGTGTGGCCCTCCATGGCCATGTGGGATGCAGCTCCCTCGTGCTCCGGTGCCACTGTACCTCCGCCTGATAATGCTGTTGCACACAAGAACAGGGAGACCACAAAAAGGGGGAGGGGGCGACAGAAGAAAGACAGGTTGAGTGCATGGCTTACCGCTAGCGTTGGCGGACAATACAGACACAGCAGCCCCCTGCACTTCGCCGTGCTCTTGGCCTCTACAGATGGAATTCCTGGGATATGGCCTACATGGCTATGGTGGACATCTGCACACATGGATGCCACAGGGGCATCTATACCTGTACTTGGGCCACTACTGAGGTGGGGTGGAGTGGCACATGCCCTGCATTACGGAGGGGCCTAGCCTACGTATTTCTGCCTTGCCTAGGTACACCCACAGCCCTCCTCCCACACCCAGACACCTCAACTGCGCGCCAAGTCCGCTGAATGATGTTGTACTCACCCCCTTGTGTCTGCTGTGATGCCCTCAAGCGCCCATCCAACTCCGGGTAGGCCACCGCCAGGATCTGGAACATCAGGGGGGTCATGGTGCGACGCGCACCCCTCCCACGTTGGGAGGCCATCCCCAGCTGAGCCTCCGCCGTCTTCTTGCTCCAGCGGCGAATGTCCTCCCATCTTTTCCGGCAGTGGGTGCCCGTCTCTGGTGGACCCCCAAGGTCCGGATGTCCTTGGTGATGGCACGCCAAATGTCCTTCTTCTGGTGGGCGCTGACCTACATGACATGCACAGGGGAAGAAGAGAAGTCATTACCAACTGCACCGTCGATGTGAGTGGCCCCCATCCCTACCCTTGCCATGTGGCACATGCATTCACACTCCTTCATGTTCCCTGCACTCTGCCGCCTTCCCTCTTACAACCAGCCCTCTCCACCCAGGCATAGCCCATACAACGTGCTCCCTGTGTACTTACCTGTTGGTCTGGAGGACCGTAGAGTAGTGTGTACAGGGGGAAGACCCCGTCTACTAGCTTCTCCAACTCCTGAGCAGTGAAGGCAGGGGCCCTTTCCCCAGACGCAGCAGCCATTGTCTCTTCCAGACCGAGGTCACAGCAGCACTTGCAGTGTAGGTCCTCTCCTGTCGAAGATCAGGTATCGAGTGATTGAACAGATAGAAAATGGCGGTCACGTCCGCGGCGGTGCGTAGCATCACCGCCGGCGCATTTCATCATTGGCTCCTGGGACCCATAGGGTCCAATGTTAACCAATGCAGCATTGTGCCGCGGTCTACGACCGCCTACCGCGACGGTGTACAACGCCAGCGCAGTTACCTCACATTCCCATTGTCCCAGTTTAGAGGTCAGGCAGCCGCCATTTCAGGGGCCCACATGGCTTCATTTACTACTGCGTCACACATAGCTAGGCCTACACTCAACACACATACAGGAACAGTTTTGTGTTTGGTGTCGTGTTCTGTGTAGTTGTGGGTACATACCTGGGAATTTGTTGACTCTGTGGTCTCTGTTGTCCTTCCTAGGCACCGTCAAATGGGACATTTGAGAAGATGGCGGAATTCTCTGGTGTACCAACCGCTGGTGGACCTGTTGACAATAGAGGAGCGACATTTAATCATCCCCTACAGGTTTGACCGTGCCACTATCCAGGAACTATGTACCCAGTTGGAGCCAGACCTGATGTCACCAATCCGCCATCCCACTGGAATCCTCCCTGACGTGCAGGTGCTGTCAGTGCTCCATTTCCTTGCTAGTGGGTCTTTTCAGACAACAGTGGCCATGGCATCAGGGATGTCCCAGCCTATGTTTTCCAACGTCTTGTCCAGAGTGTTGGCTGCCCTGCTGAAACACGTAAGGAGATACATCGTTTTCCCTGAGGTGGAGGATTTCCCCACAGTGAAAGGTGACTTCTATGCCCTTGGACATATCCCCAACATCATAGGTGCTATTGATGGGACCCATGTAGCTCTGGTCCCCCCCCACAGGAGTGAACAGGTGTACAGGAACCGAAAGAGTTATCATTCGATGAATGTACAGATGGTATGTTTGGCAGACCAGTACATCTCCCAGGTAAATGCTATGTTCCCTGGCTCAGTGCATGGCGCCCATATCCTGCGGAATAGCAGCATCCATTATATGATGGGTCAACTCCAGAGGCACCGTGTGTGGCTATTAGGGGACTCTGGTTACCCCAACCTTTCCTGGCTATTGACCCCAGTGAGGAATCCCAGGACCAGGGCAGAGGAACGCTACAATGAGGCCCATGGGCGGACTAGGAGGGTGATCGAATGCATCTTCGGCCTCCTGAAGGCCAGCTTCAGGTGCCTCCATATGACAGGTGGTTCCCTATTCTACTCACCAAAGAAGGTGTGCCAGATCATCATCACCTGCTCGATGCTTCACAATCTTGCTTTGCGACGCCAGGTGCCTTTTCTGCAGGAGGATGGTCCAGATGGCGGTGTTGTGGCAGCTGTGGAGCCTGAGGACAGTGATGAGGATGAAGCTGAGAAAGAAGACATAGACAACAGGGAGTCAGTCATACAGCAATATTTCCAGTGACACACAGGTGAGAACATTTATTTTTACCATTACATTCACTTTCACACTTCTACCTCTATCCTGTCTGTCATTTAATAGCAGTATTTGGTCACTGAGTTGTACCTTTCCATTACGGTTTCACAGGTGTGGTTACCGACGTGTCATCTGCTTGCATCCTTCAAGGACTTGTGATGTGTGACATAGGTATGTTGGCTTTACAATTGAGAACGCATTTTGACACTGTCATTGATAATACAAATTTACCAAATCACAGACTGACTCCAGATTGTTTTGTGGTTCAAGGGTGTTTATTTATGTGCTCAAAAATGGAGGGGGGTTGAAAAATGGTGATGGGGGACGGTGGAGGAATGTCCATGGCAGAGTCCAGTCTATTGGTCACACAGGTGCACTGCCATATGGGCATAGGAAGTGGAGCTGGGGCAGTTTAAGTATGGACAGGGTAACAAAGTGGGACAGTGGGAGGACAATCAGGGTGGTCTCATTTCCGGGCAGGGTCTTGCCATCTTGCTCTGTCCTGTTCCTGGATCTCAGGGACCGCTTGCGTGGTGGTTGTCCGTCTGCAGGGGTTGGGGTGCTGGTGTGGCGGTCCTGTGGCGGGGCGTCCTGTCCACTAGCGCCGGCGGAGGTGTTGGGCAGTTCATCGTCCAGGCTAGTGTCAGGGGCCCCTTGGAGTGCCACGGTGTCCCTCATGGTCTGCTGTATGTCCTTCATCACCCCTACAATGGTGCCCAGGGCGGAGCTGATGGTCCTGAGCTCCTCCCTGAACCCCAAATATTGTTCCTCCTGCAGGCGCTGGGTCTCCTGAAACTTGGCCAGGACCATCGCCATCGTCTCCTGGGAGTGGTGGTATGCTCCCATGATGGAGGAGAGGGCCTCGTGGAGAGTAGGTTCCCTTGGCCTGTCCGCCCCCTGTCGCACGGCAGCCCTCCCAGTTCTCCTGTTTTCCTGTGCCTCCGCCCCTGGACCGTGTGCCCACTTCCACTGTCCCCAGGTCCCTCTTGTTGTTGGGGTGATGGGTTCTCCTGGGTTCCCTGTAGTGGTGGACACACCGCTGATTGACGTGTCCTGGGTACGGAGGTATGGGCCCGCTGTGTGGGTGCTATGCTGGTGTTACCAGAGGGTGGAAGGTCAGTGTTGGGCTGTGCCTGTGCAAGGGGAACCGACTGTCCCGAGGCCCACGGTGGTCCGGGCTGGTCATCAGGATCCAGGAGGGCAGAGCTGCTGTCGTCACTGTGGGCCTCTTCTGTGGGTGGAGTGGAGATGTCTGGACCCTCCTGTGTGGTGACTTTCTTTAGTGGTCCTGCAGGGATATAAGAGCATGATTATTGCATCTGTGTGTGCAATGGTGTTCAATGGGTGGGTGTGCGTGTACCCCAGTGCAAGCATTCCTGTGTGTGGGTTTGTGTGATGATGGTTAGGGGGTTGTTATGGGTATGTGCAGTGAGCATGCTTTGGTGAGGGGTGACCATGCTTAGTTGTATCATGCAGGGCTTGGTGTTGGGATGTGTGGTTTGTGTTATTAGTACATATGTGATGAGTTTGAGTGATAGGGGAGGGGGTGAGGGTGGGGGTGTGTGATAGCATGCAGGTAGAGTGGGGGATATGATAGTGAAGATTTGACTTACCAGTGTCCATTCCTCCACCGACTCCTCCGAGGCCCTCTGGATGCATGATGGTCAAGACTTGCTCCTCCCATGTTGTTAGTTGTGGGGGAGGAGGTGGGGGTCCACCGCCAGTCCGCTGAACCTGTTGACTATTCTGCGCCATAGCTCCATCTTCCTGGCTATGGATGTGTGCTGCACCTGTGAGCCAAATAGCTGTGGCTCTACCCGTAGGATTTCCTCCACCATGACCCTGAGCTCCTCTTCGGAAAACCGGGGGTGTCTTTGGTGTGACATGGGGTGGTGTGGGTGATGTGTGGGGTGGTGTCAGTGTTGATGTGTGTGGTGATGTGTAGTGGTGTGTGGTGTATTGTGCGTGTAATGTTGTATGGATGATGGTGTTGTGTGCCTCTGTGTGGTGGGGTTCTCAGTTGCTGTGCTCTCTGGCCTTCGGTCGTGACTTGTGGTCGTAGGGGTTTGTGGGTGACGTGGGTGTGTGTTTTATATTGTGTTGGGTGTGTGGGAGTGGTGTGTGTATGTATATCAGGTGTGTGTATTTTGAATTGTCCAATGTGGCGGTGTTTTGGAGATGTGTGTGTATTTTGAGCGCAGCGGTGTGTACCGCCAATGGAATATCACAGTTGAAAGACCGCCGTGTGGATTCGTGGGTCGTAATAGCATGGGCGTGTTTCTGTTGGTGTGAAGGTGGAGGATTTGTTTTCGCCATTTTATCACTGACCTTTGGTGTGGCGGACTTGTGTGGGTGTCTGAGTTTTGGCGAATTCCAAGATGTGGGTCATAATAGCTGTGGAGGAATTCCGCGGCGGTGTGTTGGCGGTCTTCTGCACGGCGGTAAGCGGCTTTTACCACCAATGTTGTAATGACCCCCTTAATGTGTTTTCTGATAGGTTAAAGATAGTGGGGTATAGCAAATGTCCAATAGGATTTTGGGGGAATATACAACAAAAAAGGGATAAAAACCCATTACACGGGGAACCAGTGGTGGTGGGTTAGGGAATGCTATTGATTTTATCCAGAAACTTTGTCACTCTGTTTGGTGACTTATTGGTTCGCTTAGAACCATCCTCGTCCTTAGATTTGCCCATTTTACACTTTGCCTCCTTATGAGGGAAGTGCCCCTTTTTGCCCTGGAACTGAGTTCTGACTGATGGCGATTTGACTGAGGTCCTGAAGACGAAGACTGAGCCTGTGCGCTGAACTAAACTTTGGAGGGTAACTATGACAATACAATTGTGATTTGTCTGTTTGCTTTTCCTTTCTAGGTACCAACTGCTTACCTTTTGACAGAGACCATAGTTAGATGTTTTCCAAATTGGTGTTCTAAATTGTTTTGCATGAATCCCAACATGCCAATGCTAATCAGTGGTTAGGACAGGGGTTCACTAACTGATGCAACTAGACAAGCGACTGACTCTATGCTTTGTTGAACTGACACATTTTTGACACTTTGCTAAATTGATCTATGTTCACGCTGTGTTACGTTCTGATGTTTGTGATTCTCACCTTAATGAAATCTTACCAAAGTTGCCTTATCGTGACTATGCTATTATGTTTCTTGGTTTTGAGATTAATGCATCTGCTCTTAGATTTGTAATCAATAGGGAATACAACTCATAAAATTCTACTAAACTGGTGTGGTTATTCATGGCTGCAAGGTCATGGTAGAATCTTGAATTGTTTAATGACTTTGACTAAAGTGAAATGTATTGTCGTGATAAATATTGATTACATTATTGACATATTGATTGACATATTGATTAGCCATCTCGTCCTAAGGTGTCTCTCAACTGGGTCAAAAGATTCATTGGCCTAAAACGAGTCCTGATGTGTAATAAATTATCATAAAGGGACGTGTTAGCAGTTCTGGTAGCAGAGCGACGGTTTGGCCCTTTGGGGCCCTAGGACGGACAATTATTGTTTAAATTGATTTTCTGAGATAATGCAAACTGGAGGTATGATGCGTTTCTAAATTCACCATGACTTTCCTGGGATATCGGAGCCTGCCTAAGTGAGTTGGGGATGTTCTCGGCGTTTTAGTATGTGTGGTGTAGGATTTGCGCTTGCTCAGCTTATGCATTTTGCAGGTGATTTGTGAGGTTTGTGTGTATTTAGGTCAGGTTAATGTTGTTTTTAATAGGAGTGGGCGTACTCCGCAGTATGAGAGTAGGGAAGTCGGCGTACTTCATATGAGTGTGGCACTTTGTGCTCAAAATTATCCACGTGGTTGGTTGTTAATGTACGGACCCGTCGTGGTCTAAGACTCCGGAGTATGTTGACAAGTGTAGGAGACACTTGGGTTTATGTTGTAATTTGTGCAGTTTAATTAGGTCAATCGGGCATGGTTGACAAGTCGAGTTTGGGTCAATTGTATGTGTGAAAACCTTCGACGGAGATTTGGCAAGTTCTAAGGTGCACTAGAACAAACCATTGACAAGTTGAGAGTAAGACTTTCGGGTCAAATTCTGCTTGCGGGTGCGGGAACTGAGAAGGAGAGAGTAGCGGCTGAGGCTTCAAGTGAAATCTCTGTAAAGTTCTGAAGCGAATGTGTTACCCTTCCTGTAGTAAACCGGCAAATTTGTGTTGTTGTTGTCGTTAAATGTGCTTGCAATAATTTTGCATTAGTTTGGTGCGAATCCAGTGAGGGGCGGACGAGCCGCAAGACTTTGTCAGCTGCAGAGTGTGAGTGTTACGTCAGTGGTGCCGTGCTGAGATAGGTCAGTTGTCGAGAGGGGTCGCGCACGGATTGGCTGCCGTCCGTGAGAGGCAATAGGTTGAGAAAGGTGGGTGAAGAGTGTCCTGGGAATTAAAGTCACTTTTTAATTAAATACAAACAAAAGAAGAGACGCAAAGATGAACTTTATCAAAGCTTTTGAGAGCGCTCTGAAAGGAGACGCATACATTATGGCAAGTGAAGGGGAGCCTACACCACCTGAGGGTACTCCAGCTTATATAGGCCCTCATTCTGACCCTGGCGGATTGAATCCGCCAGGGCCGAGGGCAGCGAATGCACCGCCAACAGGCTGGCGGTGCATTCATGGGCATTCTGATCGCGGCGGTAACGCCGCGGTCAGAAACGGGAAACCAGCGGTCTCCCGCCGGTTTCCCGCTGCCCATGGGAATCCTCCATGGCGGCGCAGCAAGCTGCGCCGCCATGGGGATTCCGACCCCCTTCCCGCCAGCCTGGTTCTGGCGGTTTACACCGCCAGAACCTGGCTGGCGGGAACGGGTGTCATGGGGCCCCTGGGGGCCCCTGCAGTGCCCATGCCAATGGCATGGGCACTGCAGGGGCCCCCTAACAGGGCCCCACATTGCTTTTCAGTGTCTGCTTAGCAGACACTGAAAAGCGCGACGGGTGCCACAGCACCCGTCGCACACCTTCCACTCCGCCGGCTCCATTCGGAGCCGGCATCCTCGTGGAAGGCGCTTTCCCGCTGGGCCGGCGGGCGATCTTTTGCAGATCGCCCGCCGGCCCAGCGGGAAAGTTGAAATGCCCCCGCGGTCTTCTGACTGCGGGGCGGTGTTTGGGCGGTTTCCGCCCGGCGGGCGGCGTCCGCCGCCCGTCCGGGTCGGAATGAGGTCCATAGTCATGGAGGAAAAAGGCGTTGCGCCTTGTTTATGGATGAAACAGTGGCACAAATTGACAGAAAAGGAGGGATGTTTAGCATTTCCGGAACACGGAACGTTCAATACGAGAGTTCTAGAGAATTTAAGGTGAATGTTAAGTGTGCAGAAGCCACCTCCGAGGCCAGCTCAGTATGAGGCTTTAGCAATTTGGGATTTAATGGCTATTAAACTGAGACAAGGAAAATTCCAAAGAAGAATAAAAAGGGCAGAAAAGACTTTAGCGGAAGCTAGATGGGATAATGAGAGTAAAATGTGGAGACGGGGAATAGTTGACGGACTCAAATTGTTCCCAGCAATAACACAGGGAGATGAGACGCAGGGGAAGAAAGCCACATGTAAAACAGACAAAAACTCTAGTAAGTCTAAGGAAACCAAGAGATCTTGGGAAGAAGAAGATGTTTCAGATAACAAAGAATTCCTAAATCAGTTATTGCATGATCGCCCGCCACCTTATGCGGTAAGCGACAATGTCCTGAGCACTAGTGCGGGTCCTGAGAACCAGACGCAGGAGAAGGGAGTTACTGATACAGCACAGACTAGTGATACGGGTTCGATACAGAATGGTGTCCGTGTACCCACTGCGCCAGACATGCAGATACAGTTGCAACCTCCACCGCAGATACAGAGAATCTATCCAGACGCCCAGTACTAGAGACTACTACAAATCTGATAGTGCCACCAGATCCGATATATACAAAATCGAGGCTAGTGCAGATTGAGCCAACTCCACAATTGCTGCCCCAGCTGCAGCAACAACTGATACCAGGGTATAATCCAGCAGCAGGACTTCCATTAGTACCTGCCCCGGCTTCAGAGAACCAAACTTTTGGAGTCGCTGCTCCACGGAGTTTTGGACCAGGTCAGACACCTGCGGCCATATCATTGCCAATTACTGTTGGTCCACCGGTGCCATTGTATGCACAAGGTAAGCCTGGCATGTGTGATCAGGGAGTAATGACACAAGATGTAATAAGAGGAGGATCCATAGGAACTCCCCAGTTAATGGCTCCAGGAGAGCAATAGGTCGAAAAACCGAGGTCTTTGCTAGACCTTAGCCTGGTTGAAGCACCGTTGGAGGCAATGAGACAGGCAGGGCTAGGTGTGCTAACCCCACAGACAATAAGTACGAATGTTTCACAGTCACCAATGGTGCATGCAGGATATATTTCACTGTAAGGTTTTACGGTGCAACAAGTGAATGAGTGGTTAGAGAAAACTTATGCTCCAAAAGCCACAACAACTGTAGAGAGGTTAGAAAAGTCCGAGAAAGATGAATACCTGAACTTTGTGAGACTGGGTGTGGAGGCTGCTGAATTAGTGGAAGGAACAATGGGGGTAAACAGATTAGAGTCATATACAGAAGCAGAATTGAGATATTTGTTCCCTAAAATCACTAAAGAAGTAGGTAAGGTACATCAGAGATTAGCGAACCTGGCAGACAAATACAATATTGTTATTGATATTGAGAATACTAAACATTTGAAAAGAAGCTACAGGTTAGACTTTGATTCAAAAGACTTCGAGCATATGAGGTCTGCTGGAATGAAAGCGCATCTAAAGGAAATATTGCAAAGTGCTCAGATCTGGGGAGCTTTAGAAAAGTGGGAAGGCAGATGGGCCAAGAAAAGAGATAAGGAGAAAAGTGACAGTCTGGGATCAAGTAAAGCTAAAGCTTCACCAGATACGGAATCAGTAAAGATGTTACCCATGAGAGAAACAGCTGGTGGGGTTCTAATCCATGTACCATGGTCCAGGGGAGACATCCTATCTTTCACAAATGATTATCCCAGGTTGAGGGAGAAGCCGATCGAGTGGTATCACCAAACAGATAGGTTTGTGAAGCTTGCGAAGTGTCTCTGGGAAGATTTGAATACCTTGTTTGAGATCATTGTTCCGCCCGACTTAAGGCTCGAGAGCAAGAGAAGGGTAAACTGTCCGACACAGGAGCCGGCAAGGGATAAGGTGACTGGAGCACCATCAGAGGAGGTGATGAAGTACTATCATAAAATGATTGAGTTTTTGAAACAGAAAGTATCGCCAAAAGTGACTGATTGGCAGAAAATTGACCGGACCTCACAGGAGGTTAAGGAATCGATAACTGCTTGCTATGAGAGGTTATTGAAGGCATTCAAACATTACATTGGCACTGAAACTACTGAGCCGAAAGACATGAACCATCTCATGTTCAGATTTGTTGAAGGGCTGAGACCAGAGGTTAGCCAGATGATTAAGAATCATTTGATCTGTTGGCAAGCAAACCCGATTGATGAGGTGTTGCAGTACGCAAAGTATTGTAGTGACGAGAACGAGATGAAGCAGAGAAAGTTGAAGGAGAAAGTGATGGTGATGCATATAAGGGCAGCACATGCAGGTATGCAGGGAAATGGAATCCAGCAGATGATACAGCAACAACCGCAAGGGAATGGCATGTTTCAGGCGCAACCGAGAGGCCGAGGTCGAGGTTTTGTGAGTCACTGTCCAGACTTGAACACTGTTGTAGTTCAAAATGACGTACAAGGGATGAAAAAGATATCTCCATGTCACGTGTGCAGGGGCGTGGGGCACTGGAAGCGGGAATGCCCAAATGTGGTGCAGGATGGTGTCGTTCAACAAAGCACTAATGCCGGTACATTACAAAATGTGAGAGGTCCAAAATTGAGAAGTCAAAATCTGAACTTCCAAAATAACATGGTTCAGATGCAAGGGCTACAGCCCATGCAGCAAATGCAAATGCTGCGTGTTCAACCAGCACAAATGCAGCAAGTACAACAGCAGGTTCCTGTGGTACCTAGACAGCAAATGCAACTACCATTAGCTCCAATGGGACAGCAACAGGTGATGCTTCCTCAGCAGGTCACAGGTCAAGTGATGAGCCAAAATAATACAGTACAGCAATTCCCATTGCATGGTTAAGATGGAATGAATGAGGAATGGTCGGATGACAGTTCAGAGAGTGAAGAGTGTAGGCTTGCAGCGTCCCTAGAAGTAGATCAGAGGGGACCCTATGTAGAGGGAAAGGTAATGGGTCATAAGGTTACATTCTTGGTTGATACCGGAGCTACACACTCTACAGACAGAAGTGCAGAGGTTCCAAAATTACCACTTTCAGGGCGTACCATAAGAGTGGTCGGAGTAGCAAACCAGTACTTGACAAATCCAATTACAGATCCGGTGCAAGTTGAGATTGGCAACTTTCAGGGATTGCATAAATTTGTAGTCTGTGATTCAAGTCCTGTGTCCCTACTGGGAAGAGACTTACTGTGCAAAACGAAATGTTCGATTACCTGTTCCAATGATGGAATTGAGGTACAGACAGTGATGATGAAGGGGATGATTGCCAGTTCTCAGAGTTAGAGACAGAAACCACAAATTAAGATTACCCTTTGATAACCTTATTCCCGATGCTTACAGTAACTGACTTACCTGCTGAATTACAGGGGACAGTGACAGAGAAAGTGTGGGATTTGACAGGAAAGGAAGTGGGACTGATAAAAAGGAGTGGAACCAGTTAAAGTACAAGTAAAGCCAAATGCAGTGTTTCCCCAGGTGCCGCAGTACCACATGGCACAAGATGTCCTTATTCAGGTGTCGCAAATAATTGCGGACTTTGTAAAACAAGGAGTCCTGAAGGAAGTATTGAGCAGCCCATGTAATTCACCGATAATGCGTCTGAAAAAGCCTTGTGGGAAGGTTCGAATTGTGCAGGACTTGAGGAAAATAAACGAGATTGTGGT